>NC_089580.1:176183632-176442182 GCF_019320115.1 Miscanthus floridulus | reverse complement strand
AAAAAGCTACGAATCTCACTTACAACTGATTGGTGGTTTCCAATTCAACACATCTTGTACTTTGTCTGGATCCACTGCTATTCCACCATTGGAGACAACATGACCCAGAAAAGAGACCTCCTTCAACCAAAACTCACACTTGCTCCACTTAGCGTACAACTTATGTTCTCTAAGCTTTTGCAAGACCAACCTTATATGTTCAGCATGTTCTTCTTCGGTCTTGGAGAATACCAGTATGTCATCAATGAATACCACCATGAATTTATCTAGAAACTCCATGAACACCTTATTCATTAGATACATAAAGTATGCAGGTGCATTGGTCAATCCAAAAGACATAATGGTATACTCATACAAGCCATACTGGGTAGTGAATGTTGTCTTGGGTATGTCCGCGTTTCGAATCTTATGCTAATGGTATCCTGAGTGGAGATCAATCTTGGAGAACACATAGGCTCCTCTTAACTGATCAAACAAATCATCAATCCTAGGCAAAGGGTATTTATTCTTGATTGTAACCTCATTAAGGAAATGGTAATCCACACACATCCGTTGACTACCATCCTTCTTATCCATAAAGATCATAGGTGCCCCCCAGGGGGAAGAACTGGGGCGTATGAAACCTTTTTCTTGCAACTCTTTTAGTTGTTTCTTAAGCTCTTCTAATTCATTAACCCCCATTCTATATGGACATTTAGCTATTGGTGCAGTCCCAGGTAATAATTCAATAATAAATTCAATGTCTCGGTCAGGTGGCATACCTAGCAAGTCATCGGGGAAGACATCTGGGAACTCCTCCACAACATGATCTTGTTCATTGGCATCACCATCCAACTGATTCACAGTGGCTGTTGTAACACCTCGGGTGTTTAAATGTTAAAATCTGACATGTCATCATATGCATTGCAAAGCATTTGGCATTTGGTGAAAACTTTGATGTGCATTTACTAAAACAAGTTTACATTTGTGTAATGAGTGTTGAATTGTATTGTTTGACTCAAGTTCAAAGTTTGACTGGGTTTTGAATTTTTCGAGAAAACCCCGCGTTTCAACATGTAAACCCTACCCTGAAAATCCATTTCAAAATCTAAGCATATTTTGGGGTTGGGCCCAAAAGAAAAAGTGTAGAGCTTGGCAAGTTATACAAAGTTTGTTTTTGGAGTTTTTCAAGTTGTTTAGAAAATTTTTGAGTAAATCAAAAAGGCGTAATTCGGTAAATTTCCCTATTCAAATTCAAAAGTTCATTTCAAAATCTAGACCGAATTAGGAGATGGTTATAAAAGCAAAGTTGTAGAACTTTTGATTTTGAACAACTTTTGTTTTTGGAGATTTTTGAGTTGTTTAGAAAATTTGAGAGTAATTTATGAAATTTGGCGAATGGCAAACTCGTAATTTCTGTGAACAGTACTCACCGCTCAGGCTACACCGGCGGCGATCTTCGGCTTGCTTCCAGTCGCGCGCGTGGCCGTCTGGGCGTCGCGTTGGTGCGCTGAAGGCTGCGTCGTGGCTTCCTTGCGCTTCCTTGGCTGCCCTATAAAGCTCTGGAGCCGCCGTCGTTCTTCTCTCTTCGCTCTCTATTTTTCCCGTCGCCGCTGCTCCATCTCCGGCGAGCCCGTGCCGTCGTTGTCGTGCTCCACCGTCGCTGTTAAGCTAGTCCCAGCTCCGCCTGAACCTTGCGCGTCCATCTGACCCACCAATTTGGCTTGTCTTCACCGGGAACTCGAGTTTCATCGCCTTCTTCCTCGCGGCCGGTAACCTCACCGTCGCATGCGCATCTTCGTGGCCAGAGTCCGTCGGTGAGCCGTTGCCCTTGATTGATGTCCCTTTAGCTTCGTCTCGATGCCGTAGTGCTCATTTCACTATTGTTTGGCCGTTTTATCCACTGCAGTCGCCGGCACACACCGTCACCGACGATCCTTGCTCCGCCGCCGTTGCTGTTCACGTCGACCCGTGTCTACGTTGCTTCTCCGGCCTTAATTCTTGCTTGAACGTGTTCGTGGTGAGCTACTGGACCTTCCCATGCCCTCTGTTTCCCCATTTTCGGCTTCATTTCACCGGCGTAACGTCGCTGAGCCACCGCATCCGCCATGGCCGACGCCAAGCTCGTAACTCGTAGTAATTCGTCTAGCTAGTGCCTTCAGTCGATGCGCCGTGATGATGTGGTCATTTTGGTACCTTGACCGTCGCCTTTGGACTCACCGTCGGTGAGTTTGCGCCGGTCAGCGCCGTCGTTGTCGTAGTCAACACGCGGGAGGTAGAAGATGACAGGTGGGGTCCGATGTCAGTGACTCAGCGTTCAAATGGATTTTTCTATTTTCAGATTTGAATGAATAGTGTCTATTTTTGTTATTTTTGTGTAGATTTATTTAGAGCTCCAAAAATTATGACAATTTTTGTGTGACTTCTCTGAGATGTATAGTATTTAAGAAAAATATGAAATAGTGTTTTTCAGTAAGTTTTAAATGTGATAAAAATTGCTCAATTTATTCATAAATGGATTTCCAGGATTTTTCTAGGCTTATTTATTTATCCAAAAATTATAAAATTTGTTTTGCCACTTAGTTAACATGTAATGAACATGTACTAAAATTTTGGGCTCAATTAGAATAAGTTGATTTATTTCATAATTTTGAATTAAATAATTAATTCATAAAAGCAAATAGTAACCTTTAGTGATTTAGGTTTTGTTTGGAATTTTGGATTGAGTGATGACCTTGGGTCATTTGTTGTTAATGATCCTTGGCAGTTGATGTATGTGTTTATGAAAAAGAATTAGTTTGTTTGATTTGCAACTGTACCGCGAAGGAAAGTTGTATTCAAATTATTAATTTTTCATCCCTCATCGAGCATCATGTTTAGAATTCCGCATCATGTTAAACATGGCATTGTTATTACGTGTAGTGAACGAAGGTGAAAACGTGGTAGTTAATCAAGCTGTTGAAGAGGTTAATCCGTCTGTTGAGGTCGGGTCGAATACTTGTGTAACGTCGCAGGAACCGGACTTTTCCGTCAACGAAGGCAAGCCCCGGATGCATACAACCCTACCTTGTATTTTATAAATTAATTTCGCTTTTGCTTTCTGTTACTGCATTAAGTGATTAGGAGTTAAGTAAAAGCCTAATTGGTGCATTACCACCCTTGTTATTCCATATTTACCATATTACCTGTTTTAAACTCGTATATGCCTAGTTTTGCTTAGCTATGCGTAGAACGATGAAAGTCGGGTGACTACCTGCCATCTGCTAGTTTTAAATGGAACATTGGTTAATTATGTTAGCATGTGATATGGGAATGTGGAGTAATAAATCTAGACTGGGCAGACTCGGTGTGTGTGAGCCACAAGACATGGAGGTCTTGTGAGCGGGTTCTTTCCGCCTGTGTTGATTAAGGCACATCCGTTGTTGAATTGCATGAAGTGAGAATTTGTAGTACTAACCACATACTCCGGTAAGCCTGAACTTGGAAATTCTATTAAGAGAATGGCTACTCACGCACTGGGAGTGGAGAGATGGCGGGAATAGCGTGTACCCACGTGGCCATGGGCTGGAATGGTGGAGTACTGTATTCTCGGGTGGCGTGGACCCGTTCTTGTTTTAGAGGATTCGAGGGTAGGTTGATATATGTGAGTCGGGGACCTGCATATGTCGTGTGGTCTGGAATTCCCAGCTGGGTTTATAATCGGTTCGAATCGTCGTTGCTCCTCGGTTATGGAGACTCAACTCACTGTTCATCATCGTAGAATTAATAACCAGAACTTGACTAAGGCTTGTGAAGATGTTGGATATGAAGTTTCATGATCTCAGTGCGGATCATGTCAGCTTTGTATATAATTCTCGAGAAGTTTTCTATATAAAGAATGTTGTTAAAAGAGCTTTTACGCAAAGGAACTTTGATCATTGTTAAAGCTATACCTTGAATCCCTGAGCCTGCATTACTGAGTTTATCAGTTAAGATTTCGGATAAGTCTTGTTGAGTACCTTTGTACTCAGGGTTCGTTGACCCCTTGTTGCAGGTGAGCCTCATGAGCAGATCTGTTTTGGATCGTGCTGCATGACTATCGTTCGTTCTGATGATGAGAATTAAATGTGTGATCCTTGGGCAGGATGTTTGTTTTGTGTGTTAAGTATATGTTAATTATGCCACTCCACTACTACTATGGTTTGTAATAATTATGGAACTTAGTTTGTAAGGTTTGAAACAATTGGTTTGTAAACTATGTTATTATAAGACTTCCGCTGTTTTTACTCTGGTTTTGATATTTGAATAAATGTTGTAATACTGCAATGACTCTGTAACATGATCCTGCTCGGAAATCATGGATGATTCGGGGTTCCCCGAGGACACCCGACAGTCTTTTTAAGTTAATGGAAACATATGCATGAGTGTCAATGGTCGTCGGACAGTGACAGGTGCATGTGGGCCCAATAACTTAGGAGGTTCTGCCATAGCTGTAGGCTGAGCTTGCACTATCACTTCTACACAGATTCTATCTCCATTGGGTGATGTCACAACCACAGATTTCTCCTAACACTGAATCACTGCTGGTGTTGTTTCATCCAATCCATTCCTAGAATAAGATCAATTCCTATTGTTCTCAACATAATAGGTTTCACTTTGAAGTCTACCCCCCTTAAGGAAATGCTAGTTGAGGGACTCCAATATGAAGCGGGCATACTACCTCCCGGTGAATTTACTAGTATGGGGTTTTTTCATGGCACACAAAGGTATGCTATGCATTCTAATAAAAGCTTGGGAAATAAATGAATGCGAAGAACCAGAATCAAAAAGTATTATAGCAGAGATAGAGTTGATGCTGAACGTACCCAACATGACCTTAGGCGTCTCCTAAGCTACATCAGATGACACATAGTTCACCTTCGCGGTGTGAGGTGGTTGGGCGTTGAACTTCTGATTGCTAGCCTAGTTCTGAGGGACTTGCTGGTTCTGCTTCTTTGGACACTGATGAGCATAGTGACCTACTTCTCCACAGCGGTAGCATGCATTGGGGCTATTGGGTGCACCACTCTTCACTAGAGCATTGTTGGTCATTCCCTAGTGTGTTGCCAGATTGCCAGTCTATTGCAGGGGACGCTGATTACCATACTATTGCTGGTACTGAGGGCGTTGCTGGAACTGGTTACATTGAGGATACTGACCACGGTTTCCCTGGTTAGATTGTCCTTGATTCCTTTGTTGAAAACCCTGCTGGGGATAGGCTCGCGGGCGTGTGTTGCTTCCAGAAGCTTGCCCTTGAAGCCTCCTCTTCTTGGCTTCCATCTCTTTGCGCTTATCGTCAATCACAATAGCGCGGTTCACCAAAGACTAAAAGTTAGGGTAGGTGTTGGACATCAGCTGGAGCTGCAGGCCATCATAAAGTCCTTTGAGGAAATGGCATTGCTTCTCCTTATCCTCAGCTACATCATTTGGAGCATAGCATGATAGTTGAGCAAACTTGTCACGATACTCTGCCATAGTCATGGATCATTGCTTGAGGGACCTGAATTCCACCTGCTTCAATTCCACGAGTCCATCAGGAATATGATAAGATCAGAAATTGTCCTTGAATTCCTACCAAGTGATAGCAGGAGCATTGTTGGGGTGTCTATACTGGAAAGAATCCCACCAATCCTAAGCTGCTCCCTGGAGTTGACCAGAAGCATACAACACCTTCTCAAGATCATTGCATTCTGCTATGTTAAGTTGCTTCTCTACAGCACGCAACCAATCATCTACCTCTATAGGATCTGAGGCATGGGTGAACACCGGTGAGCGACCCTTCATAAACTCTCCATGCTTATCTCTGACCTGAACAGGCGGTGGTCCTCTTGCAGGTTTATTATCCAAGCGTTGCATCATGGCTTGCATTAACTGCGCTTGCATTCCCATCAATTGTTCCATGGTCATAGGTGGCGGTGGTGGTGGATTTATGAGAGCATCATGTCCATGACCACGGCCTCTACCTCTTCCTCCTCTTACGGCCATCTGCTTTCCAACAAATGCGTAAAATTTTAGAGATTTCCAATTTATAGAGAGCTTATAAAGATAAGGAACAATGCTGAAAATTTTCTGGACAAGATTCAAATACAGCAGTTCAGTAAATCTATCATAACTCGAGTTTTAGAGATCCAACAGAGGTGTACCAAAAATGGTTGGAAAGCTTAGGAGATCAGCTACAACTTTTATTTAGATCACTTTTACAGATTCTGACATGCACATGGTCAAAAATAGCGCTAAACCGAATCTATTCTGGATTCTAGTCTGCGCAGGAACATCAACTTGTGACAGCTAGATCTCACAAACCTGAACAGCTATTGACGTGATTCCAGAGACATTTGAAAGATACAGACATCTAGTTATCTCCACAAAAATTTCAGAATTTTTGGCAGCCTAGATTTCGAGATACAAAATAAAGAACACAGGCTGCTCCAAAAAACAGCACAGCAGAGATAAGATAAAGCAAACCATCTGCATTAATATTTCATCTAAACTTAAGGTTCCAACCTAAGTAAGTTGTGGACATGCCCACAAACTTCCAGAAAACAACCAAACTCCAAATCAACCAAGTTCACAATTAAAACATCTAATCATCAAAGTTCACAAGACCAAACAAGACTAAACATGAAACACGAACTAACAACGTCATAGATTTAAAACAAGGCACCTAACATCTTTGGGGCGGTGTCAATCATGGTGAACGACCGGCACTTCTTCTTGTAGATCGGTGGCTGCCCAAGTTGAGCACGTAGTTCATCAACTAGCTTCTGGAGGCGTCTCTCGGCTCTCTGTGATGCACGTAACTCTCCCTTGACTTCTTCATCCACCCCCTGCATGGCATGGACATGCTGCACTATTGCTCCCAGAGTTGGGTCACTCTCTGGTGGTGCCAAGACCTGCCAAACACCCTCATGACCATTGCGAGGAAGGAACCTGAAACAATCCTCCTTCATAGCCTCAAAACGACGGTCATGGTAGTAGATGTAGGCGTCCTGCGCTGCATCTTCCATGCCATCCAAGGCATGGGCCCTCCTGGTAGTGGCACGATGGATAGTCTCCACCTCATGTCCATTCTTAATATCATTCCAAGCAGTGACAACCAGCTCTACCTTCCAAAAGGTTGCCTCCAAAGGATGCTGGTACTCTGCACAATGATAGCTAATGGAGGCGTGCGGATCAGGGTAGTAGTCATCCAGCACATGGGTGAGGAGGGTGTGGTAGTAGGCCATCTCCGGGGCTGGCTTGAAGTAGTACTTGCACTTCCAGCCTATCTCCTCATCCACCACAGGGACAACTGGGGATGGCACAGGTGTAGGTGAAGTAGCTGATGACTCCTCGGATGTAGCTATAGCAGGATAGACCGGTGCAACAGCTGGAGTAGGAGCAGGTGTAGGTGTCGGGGTAGCCATCTCCTCATCGTTGGAGATGATCACAATCTCCTTCTCTGCCTGTGGAGCACGTGGGGTGAACAAGGCACGGTAGCCAGCAGTGCTGAGGCGGGCGGTCTTCGGGTTATGAGACATCTATCGATTTAAAGTGAGATAGAATTAGAATCAACAATTTTATATAATAGATTAAGGTATGAAAAGCATAAATGTTTTAATAAAATAACAAGAATAAGACAGTAAGCAAGAAACTAGAGGAGCAAAGATGCTAAAACGACTGTTTCTAACTAGGCTTGCGTCCTACAGTCAACACGGTTCTGATACCAATTTGTCACACCCAATTTTAAGGATAAAATTGAATACACTAACTCATATGTGCCTAGGGATCAGTCACACACACAAGCTGACAAATTATAAAAGAGTATCATCATAGTGTATCTTACATCACGATAATAACATAACTTAGTCTTACACATCACAGCGGAAAATAAAAGATAACTCTCTCTCGTGGAACACCATCATAGAGAAGGTCAACTGGTTGACCACAAGCCTAATAATCCTCAGGAAACTCCTCATACATGTTGTCATCTATTACCCATCCGGGATTTATATCCAAATAAAGAAAGTAAACAAGCATAAGTACTTCCTGTACTTAACAAGACAACATGGGGTTATGTAGCTCAAAAAGGATGACACTGGTTTACTTGCAGTTAGCATTTTTAGTAAGTCAAGATTTTATTATCAAGTTTAATCAAATTATGCTTAAGCTCCCATTTATACCCACATAATCAGACATCAGAATCATTTGCATCATATTATCATCGTATACCATCATAAATGAACCACAATGAGTAACCATTTATTCTATGAGTTTTCTGGGCCGCTCGTGACCATGAGCACGGCTGTTATAACAGTTTGTAACCCTCTGTAGAGGTGGTGCACATTCATCACGAGTCGTGATTCCCATATGCCTGAGTTAATTACTCCCATGTCACTACCAAGGTGAGCGGGCAGGGTACACTATAAAGTCATTTCATAGGTTTCTCTAACAAGTTAGGGCCGCTAGGTTTCCTTGGCAGGCAGATGTAGGAACCCCTCTTTCCTATGGCACATATCCATCGCGGCTATACACATAGGAACAGAGGCAGCCCTATACCCAACGTGGCAAGCCCCTCTGCGCCATAAAGTTAGAGCCATATGACTCTCATGGTTGCACTATCAGTCCCAGCTTTTGCCGACAGATAAGTCCTTATGGAGGGCCGAGAGCAACATGATCAAAAGTCATTTGCACCTTCGCCCGATGGATCAGTTGATATAAATCATGTTATATTTTTAGTTCCATAGAACCATTAACCATTGTATAGATCATGTTTAGTTAGAGCACTAGCAATCTACCCATATGCAATTAACCCATAGGAGTCAAGGGAACATGTCATCAAATGACTAGAATGTCCTTATGGTTATCAAAGTTAGACACATGCACATGAGTAAATGATTAAAGTGAATAGGACATCAAGGTAAGCCCATGCTATACTTGCCTTGGTTCACAAACTCCTGTTGGTCCTGCTGGTCGTCGAAGAACTCTTGATCTCTAACGTTCTCCTCACCGTCTGAACGCGACCAACACGGCAATATACAACATTCCATAGGCATTCATGCAAAGCCAACAATCCTATAGTTAGAATAGTACACCAACAGTATAGAAAACAAGATAAAATGTTTATGAAAATAATCTACGTCTTGCTACGATCATATCAACGCGAAGTTCACGAAAATCAGAGCTAAAACGCGAAAGTTATGAATTAAACGGGGTTTTCTATAGCACTTTTTTTAATTAAACCTAATCATGAAATTTAAAAGTTGCAAACTTGATTTATAGTGGTACTAACACATAGATTATGAAATTACAAAGCTAACGCAATTTGAACGGGTTAATTCGGAGCTAAAACGAAGTTTTTATGAGCAAAATAAATCTAGTGTCATTTTTGTAAATACTGAAAACATATTTTGTACTAAAACAGTGTACTTTTCGTTTTCAAAATGAGAAAGCGTACTCTGGGAACTGCGCTAGGGACGGTGGGTTCAATTAGGTGAAACTAGGAGGTCTCTTTAGCAAATTTACCCACGAAGGGGTATCGGCCTCTGTGAGCCGTTGGATCAAGAACGGGTGGCTTGGATTAGATCTAGGGGGAGAGAGAGAAAGGGGGGTGGCGCAGCCATTGCCAGCGGCGAGAAGGTCACCGGCACACGTGGTTAGGGGCCTATGGGCCACGGTTCGAAGAACCAAGGGCACCGGGGAGTAGCGGGGGTTCTCACGAACTCATCCAGGCCGAGAAGGCGGCCGAAGGGCGCGGCTGAGGCGACGGTCGCCATGGCCGGCAGCCGAAAGCTTGCGGCACACGCAAAATGGCCACAAGAAGCCATGAAATGAGAAATAGACAGCACGGGGAGAGAGAGGGGAGTACGGTGAAGCTCACCGCGACTTCAATCGGGGACGAACACGGCTCGGGGACGGCAGTTCGCGTAGAGGGATAGACGATAGAACACGGCAATCCTCGGCACAGCGGTTTTTGGCGTCCATGGCTCGAGCGAGTGTGAAATGGGAGTGGGGATAGGCAGTAGGGGTGCGCACAGGGTCACGACACCCTTTTTGTAGAGGCCGAGCGCGGGCGACGCGCCCACGACGTGAGGAGCGGGTGCGGGACGGTTGTGGCTTGACCAGCGCTGTGGTTGTGGGAGGTGGGGGACAACGTCGACAGGTGGGGCCAGGTGGTCAGCGGCTAGGCGCGGGGCGTAGGCAGTGGTTAGGCGCGTGGTGCTGGGCCGGTGCCTTGCGGGCAGCGGTGCTGGGCCGGCTGGGCTAGGCTGGCGGCTGGCGCAGAGGGAGAAAAGAGAGTGGGCCAGCGGTGAAGAAAGGGCATGCGGGCTGAAACTGAGGAAGGGAGGGAAAGGAAAGGAATTTTCTTTTTCTTTTTATTTTCTAGAGTTTTTCAAAAGTATTTTTCAAATGGATTTGAATTCTTGTTTTCAAATTTGGTCAAACCAATCATCCCAAGAATGAATATGCAGCAGCATGTATGCATCAAGAGGTTACTAACCTTATAATTGATTTTAATTCCATAAAACTATTATTTCCCTAGGTTCAATTCTCACAAAAATTGCTTAAATAAATCAATTTGGCTATTTTAGAAAATGAAAATTTTTAGGGTGTGACATTAGAGGCTATGGTGGTGATGAGCTAGATTATCATAAGGTAGTCAAAATTATGTTGGGAGCTTATTCACCTAGAAATGAGATCGTAGTGACTCTAATTAGAGACAAGAAGTTTGAGTACTTCACACCAAATGATGTACTTGGAAGGATCTTGACCTTTGACATGCAAAGAGAAGAAGCAAATGAGAGGAAGAAGCTTGGTGAGTTGCAAGCAAAGCTAGAAGGCATAAAGATCAAGGATGTAGCACTTATGGCCAACAAATCAAGCAAGCAAGGCACTACTAACAAGTCCAAGATCAACAAGCAAGCCTAAAGCAAGCAAGCAAGTCCAAGAGCAAGTAGAGACTACATCATCCTCAAGTGAAAGTCAAAATGATGATGATCAATATGATAAGGTTGATGATGTTGCTCTCTTTATGAAGAGGTTTCAAAATGGGCTAAAGAAGTAAGGATACAAGGTAGTGAAGAGAAAGTTTCTAAACAAGAAGAAGAGGACATGCTACAATTGTGATAGCACCAATCATTTCATTGCCAAGTGTCCATATGAGATCAAAGACAACAAGTACAAGAAGGACAAGGAGGACAAGGCCGACCATAGAAAGAGCAAGAAGTACATGGGAGAGGCTCATATTGGGCATGAATGGGACTCAACTAGAGAGAGCACAAGTGAAGAAGATGAGAAGGTTGCAACCATTGCTATCCACAAGTCATCTCCTATACCAAGGCTCTTTAACAACATGTTCGATGATGACTACTACTCCCCTCATATTTATCTCATGGCAAAGGGTGAGAAGGTAAAAGTAAAGGCCAAACCTCCTCCACCTCCTAGTGATATCTCTAGTAATGATATTAGTGATAGCTCTAGTGATGATGGATCTAGTGATGAATAAATTGACATGATAACTAAAAATTTGGATGGAAAGACCAAATTATTCATCACTAAGCTAATAGAGGATTTAGAGAGTGTCCAAGCCGAGCTAGAATCTAGAGAGGAAACTTTTATCCAACAGGTGGATCTTCACATTGCTAGCAAGGAAGCTCTTGAATTAGAGAGAAGTGAGGTGGAATCCTTGTGCAAGGCTTTGGCCAAAGAGCAAGGGGACCATGCTATCACAAAGAAAGCTAATAATGCTCTCAAGAAAAAAGTATTGTGACTTGGATGAAAAATACAAAGAGCTTGAGCTGCAATATGGCATTCTTTGGGATAGCAACTCACATCCCTCTAAGACAAAGGGAACCTCTACTCCCTCCACTAGCCAGGGTTGTGAAAAATGTTATAATCTTGATTTGAATGCCTATTCCACTAACCTTGCAAACATGGAGGCTATGAAAAAGGAGATTGTTAGGCTCAATGAGATCATTGGTAAAGGGTGCATGGTTGATATGGATCAAACCAATGACAAGAAGAAGGATGAACAAAAAGGGCCACAATACAGGCAAGGAAGGCATCCCTCAATCAAGCATGGACTTGGCCACACAAAAGGGGCCAAAACAAATGGAAGAAAGATAGTGAATGGCTTTGAGTGTATACAGTTTGAAAGGAAGGACGGAATTGGTACAGATCAGCCTGCATAGCCCATGGTAGAGCAGTAGCCCCGAGTGGCAGTGTCACACCCCACAAAAATGGGAAGGCTACCAATTCTATTCCTGATCAGACTAAGCCCAAGGAGAAGGTGTTCTAGTAGAAAACAGGTTTTCTAGAAGCCTAAGGAATCAATGTGGGGTACCAAGAACAAGTATACCTATCAACCGAAGACCCATGCACCTTGACAAAGCGTGATATCGTGCTTTGTTTTGAAGAACAACAGTAGTGAAAAAGTGGTTGCTAAATATGTTGTAAAAGAAACCAACATATATAGGAATACTTCTATTTGGGTTTCTAAGTTTCTTATGACTAACATGCAAGGCCCAAAGTCAAGTTGGGGACCTAAATCTAGCAACTAAACTTATTTTGTAGGCATACTCCTCTGGTGGATTAAGTTGGGAGCTTGATAGTGGATGTACAAATCATATGACTGGAGAAAAGAGCATGTTCTCATCATATTCCCCGATGACAAACTCAAATAAAAATATTGTCTTTGGAGACAATTCAAAGGGGGATGTGATTGGTCTCGGTAAAGTTGTTATAACCCTTGAGCATTCAATTACAAATGTATTATATGTTGATTCATTGAGTTACAATTTGTTGTCCATTTTTCAATTGTGTGAGATGGGCTACAATTGTCTCTTTATGAATAAGGGTATGAAAGTCTTTAGAAGGGAGGATTCCTCTATTGTCTTTATGGGTCAATTAAAGAATAAGCTTTACCTAGTTGATTTCAACAAAAGTAAAGCTAATCTTAAGACTTGTTTAATGGTAAAATCTAGCATGGGTTGGCTTTGGCATCGTCGACTAGCCCATGTTGGGATGAGGAACTTGGCCAAACTTCTAAAAGATGAACACATCCTTAGACTAACAAATGTTCATTTTGAGAAAGATAGGATTTGTAGCACTTGTCAAGCCGAAAAGCAAGTTGGCGTACCTCACCCACCAAAGAGCATCATGACCACCAAGCAACCATTGGAGCTAATACACATGGATCTCTTTAGACCGGTCACCTACCAAAGTCTCGAGGGTAACAAATATGGTCTTGTTATTGTTAATGACTATTCCCATTTCACTTGGGTATTTTTCTTGTATGACAAGTGCCAAGTTCAAGAGAAGGTGAAGATATTTGTTAGAAGAGCTCAAAAGGAGTTTGGTCTTTCCATCAAGAAAGTAAGAAGTGACAATGGGACTGAATTCAAGAATACTCTAGTTAAGGAATTCCTTGATGAAGAGGGCATCAAGCATGAGTTTTCAACTCCATACACCCCTCAACAAAATGGTGTAGTAGAGAGGAAGAATCATACACTCATTGACATAGCAAGGATAATGCTAGATGAGTACAAGACGTCGAACCTCTTTTGGTATGACACCGTCAACACCGCTTGCCATGCCATCAACCGCCTCTATCTACACAAGAAGTTGAAGAAAACTTCATATGAGTTTCTAACTGGTAACAAGCCTAAGGTGTCTTACTTTAGAGTGTTTGGGTGCACGTGTTTCATACTTAACAAGAAACCTAAAACCTCTAAGTTTGCACCTAAAGTTGATGAAGGTTTTCTTTTTGGTTATGGATCAAATGAGTATGCCTACTGTGTTTTCAACAAAACCTCTGAGAGAGTTGAGATTGCGGTAGATGTCATATTTGATGAATCTGATAGCTCTCAAGTAGAGCAAGTTGATTCAAGTGTTGTAGGAAAGGAGAATCCACCATGTGAAGCAATCAAGCAATTGGCTATTGGTGATATTAGACCATAAGAAGATCAAGCCATTGAAGTGGAGGTTCCTCAAGTTGTTGTTGCATCAATTTCCACTGACGTACCTGATGTTGAACAGCAGCAGACTCCTCCTACAACACCTACATGCGGCAGTGCCACACCTAAGAGCGTTAGTGTCGTGCCTACACAATCAGCAGCAGCTGATTCCACTCCAACTCATAGATAGAACCTACAACCAATCTTTGAGCAAGAAGATGAAGATCCAGAAGATGAACAAGAGGCCATTGATCATCCAAGGCTAAGGCAAACAATACAATGGGATCATCTCATCGATAATATCCTTGGGAGTCTTTGAAAGGGGGTAACAACATGTTCTCACTTAACAAATTTTTGTTAATATTACTCGTTTGTTTCCTCTTTGGAGCCTCTTATGGTAGAGCAAACACTTGGTGATCCAGATTGGGTGATGGCCATGCAAGATGAGCTCAACAATTTCAAAAGAAATCAAGTGTGGACCTTGGTGGAATGACCCAATACCAATGTCATTGGCACCAAGTGGGCCTTCTGCAACAAGCAAGATGAGAATGGCATGATGACAAGGAACAAGGCAAGATTGGTTGCTCAAGGTTTCACTCAAGTAGAGGGCTTAGACTTTGAAGAAACATATGCACTAGTGGCAAGGCTTGAAGCAATCCGAATGCTTCTAGCCTATGCCACTCATCACAACTTTAAGCTATATTAAATGGATGTGAAGAGTGCATTCCTCAACAACCCTATTTAAGAACTTGTCTATGTTGAGCAACCACCGGGCTTTGAAGATCCCAAGTTTTCCAACCATGTCTACAAACTCCAAAAGGCACTCTATGTGCTTAAGTAAGCACCAAGAGCATGGTATGAATGCCTTAAGGAATTCTTGCTTAAACAAGGCTTTAAAATAGGCAAAGCCGATCCTATCCTTTTCACTCGCAAAGTTGGTAAAGATATCTTTGTGTGCCAAATATATGTCGATGACATAATATTTGGTAGTACTAATCACACTTTTTATGAGGAATTTAGTAGGATCATGACTAAGAGATTTGAAATGTCCATCATGGGTGAATGAAGTTCTTCCTTGGATTTCAAATCAAGCAAGTGAAGGATGGAACTTTTATTAGCCAAATGAAGTACACCCATGATATGCTCAAGAAGTTTAACATGGTGAATGCCAAGCCTATCAAAACTCTCATGCCAACTAATGCACATCTAGATCTTAATGATGAAGGGAAAGCCGTGGATATCAAGGTATATCGCTCTATGATCGGCTCTCTACTTTATTTGTGTGCATCTAGGCTCGATATTATGCTTAGTGTGTGCATGTGTGCTAGATTTCAAGCTAACCCAAAAGAGTGTCACTTAGTGGCCGTTAAGAAAATCTTGAGATATTTAGTACACACTTCTAACCTTGGCTTGTGGTATCCTAAGGGCTCTAAGTTCGATCTACTTGGGTATTCGGATTTTGATTACGCCAGTTGCAAAGTAGATCAAAAAAGCACTTCGGGGACATATCAATTCTTTGGATGGTCTCTAGTGTCTTGGAGTTCCAAGAAGCAAAATTTTGTAGCCCTTTCCACCACCGAGGACGAGTATATTGCAGCCGGTGCATGCTGTGCTCAACTGCTTTGGATGAGGCAAACCCTTCAAGATTTTGGATGTCACTTTACCAAAATCCTATTATTGTGTGACAATGAAAGTGCCATAAAGCTAGCAAACAATCATGTATGCCACTAAAGAACTAAGCACATAGACATCCGACATCATTTCTTGAGAGACCATGAAACCAAAGGAGATATCGAAATTCGCCATGTGAGCACAGAAAAGCAACTAGCCGATATCTTCACTAAGCCTCTCAATGAGTCAAGGTTTTGTGCTTTGCGTAGTGAGATAAATATACTTGATTCTCGTAATATGGTTTGAACAATAGCACACCTTTGATTGATGAACTAGCATGCATAGGACAAAAGAGTTGCCAAAAAGTTTAAATATTGTGCTTCAAATTGAATTATCAAAAGAAATAAGTGCATTATGATCATTATTTGTATTGATTATTTGCTGCTGATCATAGTGTGCTTGAGATATGTGTCCATATCCAATATATGTAGAGCTATTTAGTTAGTAGCTAATTCCCGCTATTCTAGGAAGTGTGGCTGTGTTGCACCTGCCCTACGATAGTGCCGCACTTTGAATTCCAATCGGAATTCGGCCCACAACGGTAGTTACCCTGGGGCCCATATCCTTTACTCTTTTCCCCATTTGGCCCACGGTAACTCTCTCTCTCTCCCAGATGTCACCGCGTGGATGCACTATCTCTTCCTCGATTCGCCGCATCATCGTCCAGCCGCACCGCTGCTCTCCGGCAGTGCCGCGCCGACCACCAGTCTTCTCCTTTGTCATCGGTGGCCACTGAAGCCCGTGGGTGGAGTAGTTTCTCCTCTTTTCCCTTCAATCCATGAGTTCCAAGGTGATAACCCTAGAACCTTCCCGATCTATGCAATGGAATTTGATTTCTATTTGATTACAGTTTCTAGTGATTGCATGAATAGGATAGAAGTAGATTTGATGGACAAATTGAATTGAAATATAGAATTATGGGTTGACTGTCACTTGAGCCTATGGCAGTGTCGCATGCTAAGCACGGCAGTGCTACGCACTGAAGATTGTTTATGCAATTCAAAGTGACATTCCATCGATGACTCTCTATTTTGATTGGATTAGTGCACCAAATCTATTACTCTCTTAAACATGAAGTTACTTTACCCATCTAGTGCTCAACTCCATGTTCTTGTTAGATCTACACTTTTTGGAATTGTATGATGGTCCAGCAGGGCATTTGTAGAGTGGTTTGAGTAAGCAAGAAGAGGTTGATCATGAGTTGGGAGAAGTACTAGGCATGGTAGTGCCGCCCCTAGGGTGCGGCAGTGCTGCACCACCTGACACAGTTGTGATCAGAGTGCTTTCCTAGCTTATGATTTGCAACTTCTTGACTATTCAAATCATTCTACAAGTGTTTTTCTACCTCCCATGTGTATAATTTCTTATTTTGGATCTATTTTCTTATGCATAGATGGCCTCCGGAGGTGAAGATGATCGGAGGGGGAAGAGGAAGATGACATAACCTCATGACAAGCCAACTCCTCACCGTGGTTGTGGGAGGACAGCAACTGGCAGCAGCAGTGCAGTAGCTAGAGGAGATGCCAGAGATAGGGGGAGGAGGGATCAGATGATCCAAGAGGAGGAGAACTTGGAGAGGGCTGGCCGCACCATTCCTCCTGGTGCTTGACTAGCCACTCCTCCTCACCTTGAGGAGTTTGATAGAGCCTATATCACTGAGTATCCTGAGGAGGTGCTCATGAGGCGTCCAGTTGATAACCACGCTCATCTCGTGCTTAATTAGGTGGGAAGGCATAAGATGGTAGAAGAAGCACGTGAGAACAATCTTTATGAGCAGCCAAAGGATTTAGGGGTTGACTATAGATTCTGGAATGAGTTTCATTCCAACTTCTATGCCTAAGTGATCTTCAACTCAAAGAAATCCAAGATTGTGAAGATGTAATATATTGACTGGGAAGAGATCAAGGAGAAGGATGATCCTAAGTTCAACAAGGTGATCAAGGCTTGTGAGATCTTTGGCCTTACTAACATCATGAGCTTCTAGTACAATTGGAATGAGGAAGTGTTAGCCCAGTTCCATGCTACCTTCTTCTATGACATCTATGTAGATGAGATTCACTAGATGACTGAGGGACGGCACTACCGTATTGACTTTATGACCTTCTGTCGGATCCTTGGTTTTGGAGAGGAGGAGCGAGGCTTCACTTATATCCATGATGAGCCTAGGGCAGAGATCCATGACATTGCATACATGTGGATTGATAGGAGAGGAGTAGATGGTCGAGTTAGTGGCTTGCAAAGCTACTACTACATCTTGAACAACCTAATCAGGCACACCATCAATCCCAAGGATAGAGCAACTCCATATCTTAATAGCTATGTGAGGAATGTACTTGCTAGGTTTGCTCCTGGAGGTGACAGGTTTAATGTCCCTCGCTTCATGTGGCATGAGCTGAGGATTGCCATGGATGATAGGAGAAAGGGGCTACCCTATGCCCCCTATCTCATGTTCATGATTGAGAGGGTCACCGGCTACAAGTTTGACAAAGATGGTCTTCACACCATCTACAAGATTGAGAAGACCCAAGCCTCAGGTGCTAGCAAGGTAGTGAGACGCTCTCCTTCAGTTGAGGACGTGCCCAAGTCCTCCCGCTCTAGGTCCCGCAAAGGTAAGAAGATGGAGAAGTTTAGAAAATGGATCAAAGCCATTTTTACCACTTGTACCTATGCAGCGAGGACTGCATATGAGGACCGGTTGGAGAACTGTGAGGCCAACCGAGAGGCTAGAAAGTGTAATAGGCTGCCACCTCTTCCTCTAGCTGAGCCACCATTGAGGTTTGATAACCTCCCTAGCCTCTCCGACACAAATTCAGAGGATGAGGAGGAGGTGCAACCGGAGCTTGAGCCTCACATGACCTTGGCATCGACCTTAGAGTCCTTGAGGAGGAGCACCAGACGCACTCACCATACTTCGACCACACATCGCCAAGGGAGGGCGGTGGTGTCCTCTGATGATGATGATGATGGCAATGATGGAGATGCTGCCCGTGGTGGAGATGATGTCGACTAGGAGGGCATCCAAGGAGATGAGGAGTGAGTTCATTGGTCTTTCTTCTTTTTCCTCTCTTTTTTGTGCTTTATGCCAAAGGAAAAGAAATTTATAGGGGGTCAACAACTTTTCAGTGCCATAGAGAGATTGTTGCAGTAGGAGCTTCATGTTCTATCTATTGAGAGTAGTCTTTGTTAGGTGAGAGTTTTATATAATAATGCTACCTAAGTACTCTTTATGTATGGGATATGGACATGTATTGATCTGTGATGTAGCTTCATGTTCTTTTATATGAGTATTACGTACTGTGTGGTGCCTGATTTTACTTGTGCTGTTATAGCAAGTACGGCAGTGCCGCTCTACGGCAGTGCTGCGGCTAAGGAACGACAATGCCGCACCTAGCTCTCACAGCAATCTTTGTTGTGCATGAATTGTCATTTGCATCACGATTATATATCTAACATAGTGTGCATCACCCCACAGGAGCATGGATGTAGGGGGAGCCCCATCACTTTTACTAAAAATGTGAATCCTGGCTTCTTATGCCAATTTAAGAATTTAATTCTCCATTCACACATTTAGGGGGAGGCTCTACACCCATGGCTCGAAAATCTCAGTTATGTTTCATATCTTTTGTAAGCTCTAATTGGGTTGTCATCAATCATCAAAAGGGGGGAGATTGAAAGTGTAATCAAGCCCTAATTATGGGTTTTGGTGATAATGACCTCGCAATTAGAGAACTAATAAGATTTATCGAGATGACAAGCAGGGAATCTATATTTGAGGATGTTATACAAAATGGAGGAGCCCCCAATTACAAACGTTGATGGCTTCAAGCTAAAAGGAGGTTTAAATTCTTTTATATTTTGAATTTAAGTATAGAAAAAGTTGTACTATAAAGGAGAACCCATTGCTTAAGCTAAAGTGTGCTACCAAGTGCTCAATCTTACACATACATCCTCAGTTACTCAGTCAAGACAGCCAGCACTTCACTCTTACCCTTGCTGTCTTGCCTAGTGCGGTAATGCCGCACCTGGATAGAGGCACTGCCGCTGAGTGGCACTGCCGCACTTGAGCCGCGGCACTACCGTGACTTAAGTGACCGTTGGGAGCTGGGAGGTATTTATACATTTCCCTTTCCCCTCCAATGTCTCTCTCTCTTCTTCTCCAACCGTTCAGTTCGTGAAAGAATAGAAAAGTGCTCTTCTCTCTCTCCTTCATTGGTGACCTTGAGTTCCCAAGCCTCTCCATTGATTTCCCATCAATCATTGAGAGAAAAAGGTCACAAACTCGATTAGAGAGCAGATCCTTTGATTCCCAAACTCTAAAGAGCACTTGGTTCACGTTTTGGTCGGCGGTTGTGTTTGTTACTCTTGGAGCTTGGCTCCTAGTCGGCTAGAGCATCGCTCATGGAGCTTGCCAACTTGTGTGATAACCCCGGAAGGTTTGTAACCATCTCTTGAAGCTACTGAACTCACCCATCATCTCAAGAGTTAACCCTCTTGACTTGAGAACGAGGAAGGGTTGCAAAGCCCAAAGCCTTAGTGGCTAACCTCAACAACGTGGACTTAGGCGAGCCTTGGTGGCGAGCTGAACCATGGGATAAATCCTTGTGTCACCTTGTGTTCGATTTACTTTACTTGCATTTCATATTGTTGTTGATGTGGTTTTAAGGGTTTGAGGCCGATCTACTTGTGTGTGGTATTCCTACCATTTCTAGCTGTTGATCTGTGATCCATATACCTGCAGGAAGATCAGTAATTTCTTTGATCTGAGTTTTCATTGACAAATTTTGAATTGTGTCTCGAAGTTGTCTGCATGTGCGGCTGTGCCGCTGTTCTGGACCGACAGTGCCGCGGTCTCAGAGTGACAGTGCCGCGGGTTGAATTTGATAAAAGTTAAGCTTTATTTTGACAGACCTATTCAATCCTCACGCTAGGCTAACCAGAGATCGTACAGTAACAGATGTACACCTCGCAAGATGCAGACCGGGTAAACCACGAAAGGGGTCCACGGCCTCCTACTTAAGGTGTGAACCTTCCTAATCGGTGGTATGTTTCACTCTCTACAGTTCGGACTGAGATTCTGAGTTGCCATGGATATAGAGTTTCAAGAGCAAGTTCCTGATGTAGAGATATGAACCCCCCTACTAGTTCTTGTAATTTTTCTTAAGCAAATGGCAGGACCTCTGTCTTTCGAATTAAGAAGCAAGGGGAGAAAAGCTGTTAGTTCTTCTATATCGACCGACAATTTGGTCTCCAGGCTTACAATCCATCGTTCTTTGTTTCTCTTTTTACTTAGTGATAAACTTGTTTCTGTTTCCATTTGGCCTTACAAACTATTTTTGAAGATGAAGGTGCACATATTTAATTCTAATTCTAGGCCCAGTCATCTCGTACTTGTACATAGCATACTAATAAAAGGAATTTGGTATGTGTTATTGCAGAATTCAATGGAACATATAAGCGAAAGGATGACTGGCACCGAGCGAACAAAAGACCATACCGACAGTTGGAGAGCATGCAGTTACATCTTAGGTGATCACAAATTATGAAATCTCAAACATCTCTAAAGCAAGAGATTGCTCAAAACGCTGAGGCTTTGAAGCTTCAATTCGCTTGTTCCAGCTTTCTATTCAGACCTCTGATACGTTCTCCCATGAACAACATCCTTTTGTGTTCTCCTGCAATTTGCAGTGAACCTATGCTTTTAGGAGCTGGCATACTATGGAATCCAGTTCAACTTGGTGACATTTCTCAAGACGTTGCTGCACGAAAGCAATGTTGTGGCAGCAAGAAACTATACAAATTGGCAGGGGACGTGCTACATCGCGCCGCTAGCTGGAGCGATAATAGCAGGTTCTTATCTGGGCAGATACCTGGCTACAGTAGCTTTCTTCACAGTCTATCTGCTTGTAAGCACACAAGCCGCACCCATTGGTAGACCTACCAAACACACCTAACCAGTTCGTTTTCGTGTTGACAGGGGATGGCTGCAATGTCTATTTCAGCGTCGTTCCTGAAGGTGCATGGTCCATCTCAGTCCGTTGTGTTCTTCCTTGGCCTCTACATGATGGCCATAGGAGCTGGTGGCATCAAGCCCTGCGTTTCATCATTCGGCGCTGATCAATTCGATGACAGCAGCCCGGCTGAGAGGCTGAAAAAGAACTCCTTTAACTGGTTCTTCTTCGCAATCAACATTGGCAGCTTCATCGCAGGCACCGGTGTTGTGTGGGTGCAACATCATTACGGGTGGGCGGTTGGCCTCTGGCTCCCAACGCTGTTCATCGTGTTGGCCATTGCAAGCTTCTTGATGGGCTCCAATAAGTACAGGGTCCAAAAGCCTTTGGGGAGTCCAATTGTAAGAGTTTTTTAGGTCATAGTTGCAGCTATTCGCAAATGGAATGTAGGCTTGCCGCGAGATGATTCTCTTCTCCACGAGCTACCTCACACACTAGTTCTTAGGTACATTAGTTGCCTCGATACAGTGTACACTCCTTCCATAGGCCCCATGTTTCTCTGACCTGGCAGGCAATTTCTTTGCGTAGATTTCTTGATAAGGCTGCAGTGGTCGTCTCATCTACTGAAGAGTTGTCTGGCTATGATCCATGGAGGCTCTGCACCGTGACGCAAGTAGAAGAGCTGAAGGTGATCATCGGGATGCTGTCCATCTGGGCCAACGGGATCGTGTTCTTCGCCGTCATGGCACAGTTCTCCTCGACATTCCTGGAGCAAGAAAGGACAATGAACAAGCACATCGGTGCGTTCGGCATCCCGCCGGCGTCGTTGGCGTCGTTCAACGCCGTCAGCGCCCTCATCTAGGTCCCTGTCTACGACCGGGTCGTCGTCCCGGCAGCCAGACGCCTCACCGGCAATGCTCGGGGGATCTCGAAGCTGCAGCGCTTTGGCACCGGACTGCTCCTGTCGATCACGGTGATGGTGACCGCGGCGCTGGTCGAGACGCGGCGCCTGGCGAGCGCGCACGGAGAGGGCCAGGCGTCGATGAGCATCCTTTGGCAGGTGCCGCAGTACTTCCTGGTGGGCGCCAGCGTCGTGTTCGCATGCGTTGGGCAGGCGGAGTTCTTCTACAACGAGGCTCCGGCGTCGATGCGGAGCCTGTGCTCGGCGCTGAGCCTGCTGACCGTGGCGCTCGGGAGCTACTTGAGCTCGCTCGTGGTGACCACGGTGGTGTGTGTCACGACAAGGGGCGGCAAGACCGGGTGGATACCCAGTGATGACCTTAACAAAGCCCACCTAGATCGCTTCTTCTGGCTCCTCGCGGCACTCAGCTCGCTCAACCTGGCGGTTTTCGTGTGCTGCGCAAGGCGGTACAAGCGCAAGAACGTTTAGATTCAAACCGGCAAGGAAGATCGTTGGTTTATATGTTTCGTTAGATTCATGTATGATTCCAAGCGACGTGATAATAATATTTCAATCATGTATTCCCTCTATTTCAGATTGTAAGTCATTTTAGTTTTCTACATACGTAGATTTTACTATGTAGATATATACTATGTCTAGATATATAATAAAAACTATGTATTTAGAAAAGAAAAAACAACTTATATTTTGAAACGGAGAGGGCCGAGGTGGGATCCAGCAAGCAAACCAGCTTCGTCAGATCCGTCGGCGAGGCGACACTGGGATCCCGCTTCGTCAGACCGTCCACAACCCCAGCAGGTCTTGTCCATAACCTCCAATCTGCTGCCGACGAGAAAGAAGGTGTGTAGCAACACAGGGAGTTCAAAGCAGAGGTAAGAGCGAAGGCACGAATCGACAGCGGCTTACGCAAGGCCACCACGGAGATCGATGGCGACGCGGATCACGGGGCTAGGGCCTCGTCCTCCGCCACCTCCATTTGTTCACCCGAGCACTGCGAGGATCGAAGACGAGGCGCGGACCTCGTCGCCCACTGCGAGGTGTGTCTGATAGAGAGGAGAGAGATGGAGGGCAGAATACATTTTTTTCTCCGCCACTTTTAGCTCTTGATAGTTCGTTTTCTTCGACTAGCGAAATGATGGTTAGTTTGATATGGTCCATCTGGCTAAAACTTAAGCGGCTAACTGTTAGCCGAAGGGATCAGGCTCTATAGCTAAATCATATATAATATAAAGTAAAATGCCACCTGGTCCTCAAACTTTTAGGGTCTTCCCACCTTGATCCTCGAACTAAAAAAACGACTATCTGAGTCCTGAACTACTACCTCGGTGCATCAATGGTCCAAAACCAGCTACGTCAGCATAGCATCCGACGTGACAGTGCCACTTTGGCAGCTGGACGCTGTGGCCATGCCAACTTTTCAAAAAAAAACCATGTCCCATTTCTCTTTCTCGCTTCCAAGTCGGGTGGGGATGCCCACGAGGATGGCTGTGCAGGGTCGCGCGAGGAGGAGAAGCGGGGCTTGGTAGCGGGGTCCAGCCGCGGCGCATGGAGTGCGCGGGTCGGAGGCGGCACCGAGGCTTGGACGTGGCGCTTGTGTTGCGTGAGGCTCGAGCGCGGGCGGCAGCCGTGGGTCCGCGGTGGAGGAACAGAGAGCCTGTTGCTGTGCTGGCAGACAAGGTGGTGGTAGTGGAGGAGGTGCAGTCTGGCCGCAGCCCGTCTGCCGCCGCCTGCGCCGCCGGCAAATGCGGTCAGGAGCATGGCCACCCCGTCGCGCGCATGCGTGCTCGACTGACGCCGCACCGGAGCCGGACTCGAGCGCGTGGGGATACCCAGGAGGAGGATGGCGGCGCCCGTGCGTGATGCCGGTTCAGGGAGGCCGTGGAGCTGCTCCGCGACACGCCGGTCTCCAGGTCTACGCCCAAGGCGGCGCTGCACGTGCTTGTGCGCACAACGGCATGGGGACGCAACCGCGTCAAGGCGGTTGACACCGGCGCGGTGCCCGTGCCCGTCTACATGCTCTTCGACGACGGGGCGGAGCGCCGCGCGTGCGAGCTCGTCTTGGTGGCGCTGGACATGCTCTTCGACGACGCGGCGGAGCGCCGTGCGTGCGAGCTTGTCCTGACGGCGGTGGCGGTGTCCAGGGAGCGCGTCATGGCCGCCATGCTCTCGGGATACGACAATTCTGGAGCTTAGACAGGGGGTTTTTGGAAAAAAAAATTGCGCAGCCACGGTACACAGCTACCATTGTTGCACCGTCGGCCGTTGGCGCTTGCGTGGCGGGCTTTGGATCTTTGGTAAGCGATGACAGGAGATTAGAGACCTAGATAGTTGTTTTTCTAGTTTGAGAATCTAGGTGGGAAGGCCTCAAAATTGAAGGACTCATGGGGTATTTTACTCTATAATATATCATACATAATTATTATATCACTACATTATCAAATCAAAGTCTGAAATATTACACCAATATACTACTCCGTAGATGGGTATCGGAATACTGCTCTGGCAATTCCAAATCGCGTCTCCGAATCTGTATGAATTGACCGCCGCGGTCCACTCCGTCTGAGACCCTCCTACCCAATTATTTTTCTCTATCGTGACGTGTAATGAATGAAAGCCGCCCTGTCAGACGAAGACAGAGCGTTGCCAGTGCGGAGCTTTTTGATCCGCTCCGGCTGTTCCCGTGGACCGTGGACCGGACTTGGGGTTGGGGGAGGCCCTCTGTCTCCAACTCTCCATGGATGAGGCAGCAGGACTGCTGTTACAAGAAGAGGGTGGAGGTGGGGACCACGAACCGCTCCTCCTTCCACTTCCACAGGTGAACTCCCCGATTACCATCTCTCTGTGGTTCAAATTCCATCCCGTAGTTTATCGTAGCCAGTCTGTGAGATTCAGTTAGTATTCCTTTCCGGGCCAGCTATTTTGTTCCTTTCTTTGTTTAACGAAAATTCCTGCTTGAGGAATCCATCCCTCGAGTTCAAGTCAAAACTTGTGAGGCATTCAGAGTTCTTCACTTTCTGTTTATGAATTTGTGATGCCATGTTTTCTGTTCGAGAAAAATTGTGATGCCATGTTTTGCATGGTAATGTATTTGATGCTAATTCGGAGTTCAGGCAAGTGGGTGGAAAATCCGACTGCCCAAAATAAATGTGTAGTTCCATTTCGACAGGGATTTGTTGAACGCCTACCGTTAATTCATAACTGTTTGCCTATGTTGGGAAGATTGATGGGAAGCAATTAAGTGCCTTTCCTTTTTCTTTGTCTTTCTTTTTTTGGAGGATAAAAATAGTAGTACTGCAAAAGCATTACGAAAGTGTATGTAATCCATTTAGGCCTTGTTCGTTTCATCCCTAAACCATGGGAATTGAGGGGGATTGGAGGTGATTGAGAAGGATTTTGACTTGTAGAGGATTTAATCCCCCTCGATCCCTCCCAATCCCCTTGGTTTTAGAGCAAAATGATCAGGGCCTTAGGTGGTTTAAGCCTAAGTGCTAGTGTTACCTTTTAGCAGGACGCTGGCCTTTACACAGGTGATGGATCTGTTGATGTCAAAGGGCGCCCTGCATTAAAGCGCACTACAGGCAATTGGAAAGCATGTTTTTTCATCCTAGGTAATTTTTTTGGCAGATGCATATGCCAGAAAACTTTGGCGCATAATTTGGCATGTTCATATTCTGTTACCCACACTATTCTTCGGTTTGATATATGATCACATTAATAATCTCAACTATCCATTGTTAATGTGTAATATGTGATTTTGTTTTGCTTAGGAGGTCAAACTTCCAACATGTTCACCTCTTCTTACAAGTGCTTATATAGTTTCACATACCTAAGATTCTCCATAGGCACTTGGCAGGCACCGTGCTGCAGGATAACCAAAAGAAAATCCTTGATTTTTTTTTCTGTAAAGCATCTCTCCAAACATCTGCATTGTACATGAAATTTATATCCTCAGGAAAATCATATATTCAGCATTAGCCAGAACAGTCAGTCATATAGCACAACACGTTTCAAGACTAACCCATATTACAGATCATATGGTAAATTGAAGCATTCCTGCACTTTATAAATCCAGAAACAAGTTTTGCCAAGTTTCAGCATTGCTAGTCTTTTGACAGGGAATGAGTGTTGTGAAAGGTTGGCCTACTACGGAATTGCGAAAAACTTAGTTACTTATTTGAAAGTGAAGCTTCATCTAGGCAACTCTGAGGCTGCAAGACATGTCACCACTTGGCAAGGGACATGCTATCTCACTCCCCTTGTTGGAGCCATCTTAGCAGATTCTCATTGGGGGAAATACTGGACAATTGCTGTTTTCTCATCAGTTTACTTTATTGTAAGTACAAAGATATTGCCACCCAAGTAATAACCATATTTTAGTACAATATCCATCCCATGCTAACTTAGAAAACAAAATAAAATCTTTGTGGCATATACTACTTAATAATTTATGGATAATCTTTATTTTTAAATTGTGGAGCCCACTGAGCATTAAAAATGAACATGTAGGATATTGGATTGCATCATTAGTGTCAGACTCAGATTAACTTGAACATTTTAATATTTTCATTTTCTTATATTTTTTATCATGTGAAATAAATGTCTACCCTTGCCTGAAGCACTAGTTAAATCAAGTATATGACTTCTTTTTTCTTTACTGAAGGGCCTGGCTATTTTGACGCTGTCAGCATCAGTCCCAACATTGCAGCCACCTTCATGTTTAAGAACAGTTTGTCCAGAAGCAAGCTTACTTCAGTATGGCATATTTTTTGTTGGTCTCTATATGATAGCCCTAGGGACTGGAGGTATCAAACCTTGTGTCTCCTCCTTTGGAGCTGATCAATTTGATGACACTGACCCAGCAGAGAGAGCTAAGAAGGGTTCCTTCTTCAATTGGTTCTACTTCTGTATAAATATTGGTTCATTCATATCAGGCACTATCATAGTGTGGATACAAGATAACACTGGTTGGGGAATAGGATTTGCGATTCCTACTATATTCATGGCATTAGCTATTTCATTCTTCTTCACAGCTTCAAATAAGTACAGATTCCAAAAACCTGGTGGGAGTCCACTCATAAGAGTGTGTCAGGTAGTTATAGCAGCATTTCGTAAGTGGCACATTGAAGTGCCACATGATACATCTCACCTTTATGAAGTTGATGGCCAAACTTCAGCAATTGAGGGAAGCCGGAAGCTGGAGCACACAAATGAGCTCGAGTAATTCTCATTCTCTGTGATGGAGTCACTACTTACTACTTTAGTTTCAGTATCATGAGGCACCGCATTTATGTAATCTTTGGAAATGACAGTACTTATTATATGCATAAAGACATTGAACTTCACTACAAACTTTTTACTGTCTCAACTTGAGGATACTGGAAAATAAGTACATAAATGCAATGAAAAATAAATAGGAATTATTCATGGGATCAGACAACCATGATACTTTCTCCCATACAATTGAATTATCCATACTTTGGCCGCAATATATTTCATATGTTCAGAATGAAATAATGGTACGAGTTTATTTATCTTGAAAAGTACTGAAGTAGTTTGATAACAATATATTGCAGCCGAAATTAGTTGTAAAAGTTGCTTTTTTGGGGGACCATTTCAAATTGCCAATGTCCTAAACAACACTTCTTTGTGAGTTTGTGACAAAGAGTAGTAGTATGTTGTAGTTCTATTAGACATCCAATACAATAGGAATAGGGGCAGATCCAAAGGGGGGGCTGCCGGGGCTACAACCCCCCCTAGTGAGCCTGATTTCTTCATTAGACCACGGTTACTTAGCCTCAAATCACCATTAATCTCTAGCCCTAGCCCTAGCCCTAAATCTTCATTATTTAGCCCCCCCCCCCCCCCCCCCTTTGTTCCCATCCTGCATCCGCCACTGAATAGGAATAGTGACTGCCACTTAATTGTCAATACTCAGTAGCCAATAGTAATCCAAATCAACTTGGAACTCCATAGAGGAAGCAAATGCATCGTGACACCTGTTACTGTGTACTTGTGATCTTGTTAAATGCTTGCTTGTAAATGCAATGTTTGGTAACATAACTTAAGCCTCAGGACAGGACTAGACACATGTTACTTGCATCTTGTACCCTTCTTTTCCTTCTTAATACAAAAGATACGCAGCTCTCCTACGTGTTCCAGAAAAAACATGTTACTTGCATAATTGTATTTTTTCAAGTATGTTACTGCCTGTAGGCAGCTTGATTTGCAGACTTGTCATTTGTTGTGTGACTACGATAACATTTTAGCTACCTCTCTTTTGTGTAGGTTCCTTGATAGAGCTGCTGTTATCTCATCTGCTGATCTGAAGAGCGAATCCTTTACGGACCCATGGAAGCTTTGCACAGTTACCCAGGTGGAAGAATTGAAGATCCTAATAAGAATGTTTCCCATTTGGGCTACTACTATCATATTCAGTGCTGTTTACGCCCAAAACTCTTCCATGTTCATAGAGCAGGGCATGGTTCTTGACAAGCGCATTGGATCTTTCAACATTCCTCCTGCATCTCTCTCAACTTTTGATGTAATCAGCGTCATCATATGGGTTCCACTTTATGACCGCATTCTGGTGCCAATAGCTAGAAAATTCACCGGAAGGGAGAAGGGTTTTTCGGAGCTACAGCGGATGGGAATTGGATTAGTCCTGTCAATTCTTGCGATGGTATCTGCAGCTCTTGTTGAGTTGAAGCGTTTAGAGATTGCCAGGTCTGAAGGTCTTATTCATGAGAAGGCTGCTGTTCCAATGAGCATTCTTTGGCAAATACCACAATATTTCTTGGTGGGTGCTGCTGAGGTGTTTACTTGTATAGGCCAAACTGAGTTCTTTTACGATCAGGCCCCAGATGCCATGAGGAGTTTATGTAGTGCATTTGCACTTGTTACAGTCTCACTGGGAAGCTATATAAGCTCCATCATACTGACGTTGGTGGCGTACATTACAACTCAGGGAGGAGATCCTGGATGGATCCCTGACAATCTGAATGAAGGCCATCTCGACCGGTTCTTTTGGTTAATTGCAGGGATAAGCTTTGTGAATTTGATAGTTTACATGGGTTGTGCTGTGAGATACAGATATAAGAAAGCCTCTTGATTATATTTACGTGAACTCTTGTAATGTGATTCCTGGTGCCATACTTAGCAAATACAATGCATTGTACAGACTTCTGAAGTCCTGCTATTCACTGACTGACTTTCTATTGCAAATCCTACTGTAATTTATTACATGCAGAATAAAGTATCTTGTGATTACTTTGTCTGTGAAATACACCAAGGGCAGTAGAGTTATTGCCTTGTTCTATGAAAAAGCTTCCAATTGTTTGTTCAAAGTAGGCCTTTGTGCTACTCGTTTGCTTGAAATGTAGCCACCCTGTTCCGCCTTTTGAATTGTGATTGCCTTAATTTCTTTCATAGTAATACTCCATAGTCCATACCATACATGGATCCAAGTAAAAACATTGCAAAGCAGCCTTTCGCTGCCAAACTTAACACCACAAATTCCATTCTCCTTACGTACATGATCTGTTACTAAGAAAGAGCAGCAAAAAGAAAGACATCAACTTTGGTACTTCAGCAAACAGATGGGATGTGCAACGTTTAGTAAGCCTACATCCATGTAGGTTTGCGTAACAGATATTCTGTCAGGTTGTGAGTCCCTCGCCTTTCTTCTGCATTTGACAAAAGAAACAGCTGGAGCATGTGCATGCCCATCTGCAAAGGAACAAGCGAAATGAGTGTTTAGTATTCCATGGCAGATCTCTCGAGACAGAAGATCACAGAATTTGCAGAAGGAAAGGTTCAAGTGCCATTTTGTTGCAGTTTGCCTAGGTACCGCAAAAAGCTAACTTCCTAAACAATGCCACAATATCAGTACTGCCGTACATTGGCCTTAGTCATTTCCGGTCTTAAAAAGTCAAAAGTTAAAAACCATTTCCTTGTATATGCAGCACAGATCACCAATAATCCCTGCAAGAACAACTCCCATTCTTGAAGTGATGGAACCTATTAGAGTCCCTGACAATGATCTCTCTCTGCACAATCTTTGATATTAACTTAATAGTGGTATGACAGTCCCCACAAATGCGCAGATTCTTGAAAACCTTGATGGGAGCACCCTTCGGAGTAGCAATGATTCCAAAAGCAACAGCAAGCCGCTCGCTATGACAACCAATGTCCTGCTGCTTCTGCTCGTCTTCTACATCATGGAGAACAAATCCGGTGTCTGCTACATACCCTTCTTCCCTCATCTTCAGATACAGCTTCTTCAGAAGCGCATATATTTCTTCAGCTTGAGGATGCAACTTATCCCCAACCAGAAACACATGCACTCTTGTCCCAACTTCAATCCAACTTGAGGCTGGCATTTTAGTAATGCGCTTTAACTCCATGATCCGTCTCGTATTCTCAACTTCATCAAACAAACCAACTGATGCATAAATATTGGCTAGAGTAACATATGTTGCTGGATTTTCAGGTTCAATTTCAAATAATGCTTCTGCTGCCCAACTTGCGAGGCAGACATTCTTATGAATCCGGCAGCCACCAAGCAAGGACGCCCATAGGAACTTGTTAGGCTTTACAGACATTGTGTTGATCATCTCTTCTGCTCGCTCAAACAGGCCTGACCGGCTGAGGAGATCAATCACACAAGCATAATGATCAGCAGTGTGCTCAATACCATATTCATCCTTTATCGAATGGAAGATACCCAGACCTTTATCGACCAGGCCAGCATGAGCACATGCAGATAGAACACCAACAAAGGTGACATGATCAGGCCTGAATCCGGACCTCAATAACATGTCGAAGGAATGCAATGCCTCATCTGGCTGCCCATTCTGTGCATAGCCAGAGATCATGACTGTCCACGACACCAAGTCCGGCTTTGGCATCCCCCTAAAGACACGCACTGCAGTTCCCATGTCGCCGTACTTGGAGTACATGTGCACAAGCGCACTCTCTGCAAAGCATGAATCCCCTGCCCTGCTCTTTGTCATTCGACCATGCACCTGCTTTCCGAGTTTCTCAGAGGTGAATTCTGCGCAAGCACGCAGAACCCCCGCGTACGTGAACTCATTCGGTTGAATGCCACTCCTCAGCATGCGCACGAAGAGCCTGAAGCCTTCACCATCGCGCCCGGCGTCAAAATACCTCTCCACCATGGCCGTCCAAGAGACGACGTCCCGAACGGGCATCCTATCGAACACGCTCCTCGCGTCGTCCACGCGCCCGCACTTGGCGTACATGTCTGCGAGCGCGCTCCAGACGACGGCATCCGCGTCGATCCCTCTCCTGACCACGTGGCAGTGCAGCTCCCTCCCCGCGCGCGCGCACCGGGCAGCCGTGGCCGCGGCGAGCGCGCTGGACGCGGTGAACTCGTTGTCCGCGCCGGCGCTCACCGGCTCCCGCAGCATCCGGCGGTAGATCGCGAGCGCGGCGCGGGGCTGGCCGTGGCGCGCGTGGGCGGAGACGATGGCAGACCAGGAGAAAGTGGTCCCTCCGGGGCATTTGGTCGAACAGCGCGCGCGCGTTGGCGAGGCCGCGCGGGGAGCGGCCGAGCGCCGCGACGAGGGTGTTGTAGGAGCACACATCGGTGCTTGGGAGGGAGGAGAGGAGGGCGACCGCATCCGGGAGAGTGGCCGGGTGGGAGGAGAGCAGGTGGAGGATGCGGTTGGATAGGAGCGTGGAGGGCGGCCGGAATGAGGCGACGGCCGCGGCGATCGCGCGCGCCGCGGAGGCGTGGGAGGCGTCGCCGCGGAGGAGCGGGAGGAGGCGGTCGATGGCGTCGTGGAGCTGGGACGCCGTGGTTACGGACACAGAGAAGGAAGGGTGCTTCATGCGGATAGCGGCTCGCGACGGCATGCATGGCCGCCGTGGTGAAACTAAACGAGCTGGGCGAATACTGATACGCGGGAAGCGGCAATGGTGATCCATGAATGCGACTCATTGCTGCCGGTGAGGAAAAGGAACATACTGTTAAGGCCAAACAATGGCTTCTAAAATCTGTAGCCGCTGAGAGCACCTCCACTAGTTCTCAAAAACCTTTTTTTTTTCCCGAAAGCGTGCATTAGCATGTACTTCCTTAAGGGAAGTGAGAAAAGTTACATAGCCCGTGGCTTTCGATGGCGAGGTGCCGCAGCAATCTTGAGAGTTTTCAAAACTCACTCTCATTCTTGAGTTTACAAGCTTTCGGCACTAAAGAAAATCTTCTCAAAACCCACTCTCAATCTTGAGAGTTTTCAAAGCTCACTCTCAATCTTGAGTTTACAAAACTTCCGCACTTAAGAAAATCGACCTATCAGATACGGAGGTGGAAAGATAGGACTAAGTTCTCAATGCAAATGTACAAAAGAGAGAGGAAGTATAAAAGTACAAATGTACAAGATAGAAAAAAAAGTATAAAAGTAGTTAGGATAATTTTGAAATAGTCCAAGATTGCTGATACGAAATTGCCTTCTATATAGTGGAACCAAACAAATGAACAAATGTACTTAGCCTCTTGAAAAAATCATTGGTTTACCGATTCTGTTTTTAGGAACTATTAGAGATTCTCTAATGCAACTCTTCCAATTGATTCTGACATTGGAAAAAATGAGCTGCTTTGCAGTTGCATCAAACTTACAGCAGGAGCGTGAATTCGATGCCCAAACCATGACTAAAAGAATTTGCGTGTTGCAAGTACCACAGGTTTGAAAGGAATGTCAATGAAAAATCAAATCCAATATTTGCACTGACTGGAAAGGGGTTCAAACATGTCTTCTACATCATGTACAGGTAGAACACAGGTGAAGTTTTCAGATCAACTGCTTGCATTGAGCCTAAAACACTGGTGAAAGGGGTGCTGCAGATGATGATCTATTGACAGATCCGGGGCAAACCACATGCAGGCACCAGACAGGTGCCTACCCTCAATTATCATCACTTTGGCAGCAGATTCATATCGATGGATCGTCCAGTGCGTCAGTGGTGAAGTCATTGATTCGTGGATATGCTGCCTTTTCGTCCAGTTGATTTTGTGTCCATTTCAACATCTTTAACAGGCTTGGAAGCTTCGGATCTGCCGTTGTGGGAAAAGGAATATACAGAGGAACTTCAATAAAGCCGGCAAGTCACAACATATCCGAACAAGGGATGTAGCAGTTTGTGTTCCAAACAAATAAGACAAACATAACTACGTCATACAGTACTGAATTATAGTGTGACCTGCCCTAAAAACTAAATTTAAATGCTTTAGTGTTGGAAATTGTACAGGCATATTATAAATTCTTTAAACCATTCAGTACATATCAATTTAATTAACACTTAAAGTTGAAGTCATACGACCACTGCACAGGATTCGGGTCCACAATACTGCTGAGCCTTATATGTTACGACAAATGAGATAGTTAAAATTAAAATTCCTTATTCCTTTCTTCTCCAGTGACAGAATCACAGAAACTAATACAGTGGACTATAATCTACTCCCTTCACTCCGAAATGTACTTCGTTTTAGCTTTATCCTAAGTCAAACTTCTCTAAATTTGACCAAATTTATAGAAAAAAATGCACTAATAGCATCTACATCATGCATCAGGAGAAATCTAAAACGACCTACATTTAGGACCGGAGGGAGTATTTTTCACAACCTTGAACTTGTTAAATACAAACTAAATAATTTGATAAATTCAATGTCAAATGTTTCAAGGGGTATAAAATGATAATAGATATGATCGGGTTTCAGTTTTTCCACTTCCTTTCTTCTCAAAGGGCGTACCCAGGGAAGGGTGTTAGTGGCAAGCCTTACCCTCGCCTGTGCAATGCGAGGAGACCGCGACTCGAACGCGGGACCTTCCGGTCACAGGCGGCAAGACTCTACCGCTTGCACCAGGCCCGCCCTTCACTTCCTTTCTTCTCAATTAATAAGATATCACCAGCCTCACCTTCCTTTATTTATCCAAATATAACTTTGACAGATTTAAATAGCAAACTACTCAATGAATAAACATTTACACATGGAAAGGATTTGATGTCAATTATGATAAGTTAAATCTTGAACTAAACAGTAGGTGTTACTAACCTTTCTCATGACTTTGGCTTGTAAGAATAGCAGCATTAACTTCACTTGCAGTCTTCAAACGTTGAGAAACATCCAATAGTTCCCCGTAAGGGCAATTTTTTACATCTTCAAAAACCAGTAGTGCTACAGTTTTTTCTATCTCCTCGAGAAATGTTTGCTGCAAAATCAGGGGGGGGGGGGGGGGGGGGGGGGAGCAGAAACCACACGTGTCTTTAAAGCAGTTCAGTTGCGTGTGGAATAGATTACATCTGAATCCTGAAACCAAAATGAAGTATCAAGGTAAATCTAGAAAAATAAATACATTTTCTTCGCCTCTCGGTGCAAGTTCTTCTTGAGCGAACTCCAAAGCTTCATTTATTTTACCCACGCGAATCAACTCTATTAGTTTCTGTTGCTGGAGATGAAAGTATAGTTGGGGATTCGTGTCCAGAATCTGCATACATTCATCCAAGTCAGCATAACGATTAAGGAGACATGAGTTAACAAATGTTACCTTTACAGAGCTCCTCCCAGAAGAACACAAACAAATACACATGCTTCTAATCTATATCTATTATTACCTAATATTAAAATACCTATTACCTAATATTAAAGTACAGTAATTCCTTTGGTCCATTGTCTCTCACTCCCACCCCTTATTGGTCCGTCACTCGGTCTGCCGTCCCTCACTTCACCCCTCTTCTTCCGTCCATCGGCCCGTCGTCCCTCACTCCCACCCTTCTCACTTTTACCAATCGCAAACCTAGGTCCATCACCCCCCTTACTCACGGATGCCAAATGTAAACCTAGGAGTCCAGGGCCCCGGGCCCAGCCAAGGTAGAGTCTATCCTTATCCAACACAGGTCGATCATAGTTTGGAGCTACAAAACCTTCCCTGGCGCTGCACAGCTGCACACTCATGTCATGGCCTGGCTAACCAAGCCCGAGCTCATGCACATCGCGACTCAGCACGGCTCGGCACATGCGGGCCTGTAGCTCTCCTTCCACCTTTCTCAACCTCACAACAAGTTCACACAATTGCCACTCATTTAAGTTGAATCAATCTCCTAACAATTTCTCATGCGGGATTAATCTTTTATTGCACCTAGCATTTATTACGGGCATTGGGGTTTAATTGAAATAAGGTTGGGCTAAGCCCAATTAAGTCCAATAAAGATAGCTAGCTCTAGGTGACCACGCAACAAGCTGTACATCCCATTGCAATATCTGGGAATGTTTGCTATTATATAGAAAATAATGAACATTAGATGACGGAAGTTTTATGACCTTGAGAATAGGGCTTCTCTATAGATTCCCTAGCCTAGTTTCCTAGACTCTCTCAGGCTTGTTGTTTTTTGCATTTCGCTGTATGCTTGTACAGCTTTGTGTTTCTTGCACAGCTTCTTTTCTTTTTATTAATATAAAATCGTACAGTGGGCCCCCTGCTGTACTATTTTTAAAAAAATGATAGGGCTTCTCCTAAAAAAAAGGATAATAAAACAACACAACTCTCACATACTAGCCATATGTGCAATATGACTGATTTTTTTTCTGGCCATCTATGTTATCTGAGTTGTATGTAAAAATGAACAGAACCCTCTTATAAAGAAACATTTCTCAAAACTTGTTAGTTATTTCCAAGCAAGGGGACAACGACGGTGGAAAACACCATTCTGAAACAGAAAACACTTGTGGAAAAAAGGATGTCACATCGGATCCTCGTCTCATCACTCATTAGTGTTGGGCAAACAAAGTAATCAACTGAGTTTAATCAGTAATCAATGAGGTGCAATTTTTATACTGTTGGGGTTTTTTTTCATGTTCGAGATACTTGGCCCTGACTCCTAGATTGGTCGAAGTATATTGGATGCTACTTATTAAGGATTTCAGTTGTTTCTACCGGTTACAAAGATGTTCAAAACTGCAACCTGCTCAGTACGAATCTCCAGCTCCTATTTTAACAGTCAAGTATGGCAAAACGTGGACAACTAATCTAAAGAGTAGAATAACCGTAAGAACTGATGATTAAATCAGAATCATATCATTTGATACAACAGGAAGCTCCTGCATACTCTCCAAACACATGACAGGTCATCAAATTAGATTGGGAAAGGATTCCATTCCTGTATTCTATAAACTAGTTGTGGCTCTAAATTGCTGACAAAGACAAACACGGTGAGTCGGTGACAGTACATCCAAGTTACCCACATTGCAAAACTGAGTGCTTCTCTAGTTGACCGTATTTATTTTAGATCTACAGGAGGATGGAAACCAAATCTGTACAACCCAGCAACCACAACCTACTTCGAGATCTTCCACAACACAATAAAATACCTAAATGTGCATCTCGGCCGTTATTCGAACTAATTTTGCTAGGAACAGAGACAGAATCGAACCGTGGGGTTAAGATCGTTGATTTTCTCGATCGCCTCCTGAACATTACCCGACTGTACTGCTCTCTTAACCTCCATTCGATCCGTGATGGTCGCTAGGTCAATCTCCGCTGCAAAAATAAAATCAGAAATTCAAACGAATTCCCCGGTAAGATCAACAGCGGAGGTGAGAAAGAGGAGCGTGCCATACGCTGGGTGCCGGACTCGATGCGGAACTTGTCGGCGGCGTCGACAAAGCCCTCGGTGACGAGGAAGTTCATGACGAGGCGGTTCATGTCCTCCTTGCGGATCTTGACGTCGCGGAGCTTCCGCTCCCACTCGTCACGGGTCACAACCTTCTTCGAGGACGCCATGGAGGCCGGGGAGTCGATGGAGTTCAGGTCGCGGAGTACGATGCGGGAGAGGAACATCAGATGCGGGGGCCAAAGGAGAGATGGGGCGGACTGCTGGTCCGGTCACACAGGCGCCATAAGCTTGCAGCGACGGGCGGCGAGGTGACGGGCTAGGGTTTCGCCGCTGGGAGGGGACAGCCGGAGGATGGATGGAGGACTTGGGGCTCGTTTGCGAATTTTTTTTTTTTTTTTTTTGGAAATGGTACTGTTATTTGGTAATTAGTGTTTAATCATAGTCTAATTAGGCTTAAAAGATTCGTCTCGTGAATTTTGTCTAAACTGTGTAATTAGTTTTATAATTGTGTAATTAGTGTTTATATATATATAGCAAAATGGATGTACCAATAAAGTCAAAGCGATTTATAATTTGGAACGGATGGAGTAGTTCTTAATGTAGGGACCAGAAATTCTAATGGAGACAAGAATTTTCAACCCCTTGAAAACTTAGAACTCGAGCACAGGTTAAGTGAGAAAAGAATATCATGTCCCAAAAAATTTGTCCGTTGACCAGAATTGGTGGTCACATAAACAGTGGACCTTAGTGAGCCACGATTTTTCGATGGCTCTGGATTTTTGGCCAATGCCCGAAATTTCCGACCATAGAACAATTAGCACTCATTTTGCAAAACTAAGGGTCATCTTCTATCACGTCTAGGTTTTAGTTTGAAACTTTTGATCAATTAGAAACTTGCAAGTGATTAGTATTCGATCCTCCTTTATAGTATGGCAATCAACAAAACCCATGATAGGATTAGATGCACTTTCAAATTCCAACTCTCGGTTAGCTAAAAGAACCGAATTATATGAATTGTACTTCGCTCATTTGCATTTTGTAAGACTATGCTTGGTTTATGTGTGATGTCTTAAATAGTCATATTTGAACTGCTATGTATTTGTGTTATTATATTGCTACTATTTTCTTAGCAATTATTATTATCTACAATGGAGAAAATGTTGCTCAAATTTGCTTTAGAACCTACACACCTTTTTATTTATCTTAACCTCTGTTGAAAAGGTTTGGTTAGTTCATCGAAAATCGAAATGCTTGGTTTCTAGAATTTTTTGGAATCGATTGGTTCTTATTTTCTATAGAAACCAAATTTATTTAAGAACCTGAGGAACCGAAGCGAAAATGATACCCTAGGCCTAGATACAGGATTCAATTCAAAACCCTCTCCATACAAGGAGCAATGCTATAAGCTATTGTGCTTGGGCCACACAATTCGCTTAAACATGTGGGCTGACTCAGTTAGCCCATTCAGGCCCAGTAACTCTCAGGTTGGTGCAACGAAGACGCACCGCGCGTTGCAGCTTCTCTGGGGCTTCTCTTACTTGTGCTTTGTTCTTCAGTCCTGCAAGTCGCCGTCTCTTGGATGGGGACACCTTGCAACTAGCCAACAACTCGATGGAGAACAGAAGTATATAAGATACATGCATGCAGATTTTATGGTGCGCAGTGCACTAATCGATAGTCACCCGATCCATTGGGATTGGGCCACTGGAGAGTGGAGACGAAGACGAAGGATGTTCCAAGACGTCACGAAGCCATACTGGCACAGCCTCGCACAGAAGGAAAACAACGCAGGCCCTCACAATCACAACTGGTTTACGCATGGGGCTGAACCTTCAAAATGGGCAAAGGCCCAGGATTTAAAACCAATGCTGCGTAATGGAGTACGGCCTAACACTGTAACAGCATGCACAATAATAAGCTTATAGCCAAACTAGTCAGCATTTTTGCTGATGTGAAAAAAGAGATGAGAGAAAAGATAAGAGAGCTTGTCTTTCATGCAAGCAACAAAAGCATAAGCATCTGTGGCCCAAACAAAAGTATATGTGAGAAGGAATAGGAAAGAGAAAGTAATAATAATAAAAATCTTTTTTATAGTATACAACTATTATAGAGCTTAGTTCTTACGGCTTGACTTATAGCTAAGTTTATTGACAGATGCGCAGAGCACGCACGCCTACTGCAGAGTGCGGACTTGACTGATTGGTTCGCAGCCGCCGTCACCACTCACTTGGTCCATGCGAAACGTGCGTTAGCAATTTACACTACTGTACGGGCACTCGCACTTGGTTGAAGCTCCACTACCACTTGTAGCGCCGGCCGCTCCACTACGCACGGGATTCACAGTGCTCGCGACTCGTACTTGCGCCACTCAGAAAAACTCGATCGAGGCGATCGATCAGTGCGTCCGGCTGTGATCCATTCAGGGAGAAAAACGCACGCGCGCAGACACATCACTCAGCCAGCCTCCGCCAGCCGCTTACTCGTCATCGAGTCAGTCTACCGCTTATCCAACAGCACTAACTGCATTGTCACTGACACTGACTCACTCTCAACAGTCTAAAACGTCTCTATATAAGCCTTGCGGCAAGAATCAGCTAGAGGAGCTAGGCAGCACTTATCGACAGTAGTACGTAGTTGTGCAGATTACAGAGGTAGACATGGAGCATAACTCCTGCAGAGACACAATGAGCTGCCTCGCCCTGCTCGCCGTGCTGTGCCTCAGGCGCCGCCGCGGTGGCGCGGGGCCAGCTGACGGACGACTTCTACGACGGCTGCTGCCCGCAGGTGGAGGACATCGTGAAGGCGCGCGTGTCCACCGCGATGAAGGCCGAGCCCCGCATGGGCGCCTCCCTGCTCAGGCTCCACTTCCACGACTGCTTCGTCAACGTACGTACGAGACACCACATGACACATACACGCACGCTCCCAATGCAACTGTTATGTACCGATCGATCGCTGAATTGAAAAAGACCTGCTCGCTGCATGCACGCAACGCAGGGGTGCGACGGGTCGATCCTGCTGGACGGGAACAACACCGAGAAGCTGGCGGCGCCGAACCTGAACTCGGCGCGTGGGTTCGAGGTCGTCGACGCCATCAAGGCCGACCTCGAGAAGGCCTGCCCCGGGGTCGTCTCCTGCGCCGACATCCTCGCGATCGCGGCTAAATACGGAGTGCTGCTGGTGCGTCCCGTCCCTTCCCTTCCCTTCCCACATGATTTCAGTCATCGATTCATCATCACGCTGAAAAATACTAGCAACCTGCTGGTGTACTACTTACTGGAGTATTATTCAGAGTGGAGGGCCGGACTACGGCGTCCTGCTGGGAAGGAGGGATGGCCTGGTGGCAAATCAGTCCGGTGCCAACAGTAACCTGCCTAGCCCGTTCGATCCCATCGACACCATCACAAAGAAGTTCAGTGATGTGGATCTGAACACAACCGACGTGGTCGTTTTATCAGGTATAACTGCTAGTCCCACGCATCTTTCACTGCACAATACTTTCCTTCCAGCTCGTCAAGAGTGTAGTGATGACTGGACATATAGTAACTGACCCGACGACGGCCACTGGACACGTACGCAGGAGGCCACACGATCGGGCGAGCGCGGTGCGCGCTGTTCAGCAACCGGCTGTCCAACTTCACGGCGACGAGCTCCGTGGACCCGACGCTGAACTCGTCGCTGGCGTCCAGCCTGCAGACGCTGTGCCAGGGCGGGGACGGCAACCAGACGGCGGCGCTGGACGCCGGCTCCGCCGACACGTTCGACAACCACTACTACCAGAACCTGCTGAGCCAGAGGGGCCTCCTGTCCTCCGACCAGGGCCTCTTCTCCAGCGCCGACACCAAGGCGCTCGTGCAGGCCTACAGCGCCAACAGCGAGCGCTTCTTCTGCGACTTCCGCAGGTCCATGGTCAAGATGGGCAACATCCGCCCGCTCACAGGATCCGCCGGCCAGATTCGCAAGAACTGCCGTGCCGTCAACTGAGCAAGCATCGAGCTGCAGCCTGCGTGCACGTCGTTGTCACTAGCTAGTGTTTGCCATGCACTGGGATCTCAAAAAAAAAAGGGCGAGATCGTGACGCATCGTGCATTGTGTTGTGAAGCGTGTTTCGTTTGGCTTAAGCCAGGGTTTGTTCATGGCCAATAATATACTTATAGTATGGGGCCAGCTAGCTAGCGTATCAATTGGGACGGATGAGTGGTAACTACTCGCCTCTCTGCAAACGAACAAGATAGGATCTGTAACTGTTGCTGCAGTGCCTGATGAATTATCAGTAGGTGCATGCGTTCCCCGATCGATGTTGTTGTTCTCGTGAACAAGCAAGAGAACAAAATAAATAAAAGCCGACCCTAGTCCTCTCATCCCCTGTCACCTAATCGTATCGTGCTACCCTTTCTGTCGATCTGTTATGAGACTGATGTCTCGCCTTCTCTCCATGATTGGCAACCTGCTAGCACATCATTGCTTGCACCTATCCTTGGCGTATAAAGTGGCCAACATCAGCAGTGTTTTCGTGCTGTATTACGTACTGTGGTGCAGGGGACCGGATCGCGACTAGGAAACAAGAGCTCACTCATCGTTATCCCAGCTGGTTCCTCGGTCAGACGAGCAAATAGAAATTCAGACCGATCCCACAGTGGCAGCTTTCAGTTAATCGGTTTTGCAGATACAGACTATACAGTATTTTTTTTTAGATAATGACAGACTATACAGTATAGCAACATCGACAGCCTGCAGTGATTTCGTTAGTCTTTTTCAGTTTTTTTTTTTGGCTGCTTTCACCGCCAATCCGTACTAACTTTTATAGATTGAGGTAGATACGAATGCAACCAAACGAGCTCTCAGTGGTTTTACGAGCACGTGACGCTGGGATTTTTTATTTAAAAGAAACAAGGGAACGAGATCACGAGAGCCGATTAGTTGCTGGCCATTTTACTTGCGGTGCGCACGGATCCTCAAATCAGCAACTAACGTACGTTCTTGGAATCATTGCGCGCTTCCAGAGTCCAGACCACCTGCCGCTCCATAACCTGAGCCTCCTTTGTATCTGAACAACTCCAGCTACTTTCAGCTACGTACACTGCACAGCTAGTGCGAGCCTGCAACCACGTAAAGTACAGTACTGGAACACGTCTGTTGCAGATTAAAGCTGGCGTTGACTGTGACCCCGCACGGTAGGCAGCTGCTCCTGCTCGTGCTAGACCGCACCGAACCAAAACTAGCTAGAACAGCCATGCGCACGCTGACAAGCAGAATTGCAGTTGCGGGGTGTGGTGTCTTTTGCTCGGCGCACCTGCATGCATGCATGCTGGTTGCCATCTCTGAACTGAAAGCGACGCGGCGACGGAAACGTTGCCAGGAAACGCTTGTCGACCCGAATGATATGATTGCCCATCCTTCAGATCCATGAAAAGGCGCGCTCTTTGTGCTCAAATGGGCACAACCACCTGTGAACTCCGTGGCTATAAGACTCGCCGGCCGGGCCATAACACCTAACTGATCGAGTCACATGCCAGTGTGCACAACAGCCACCACCTGCACGACGACTGCGAGCTAGCGCCCGCAGCAGCTAGCTCTGGGAGAGAAGAGAGAGAGAGAGAGAGAGAGAGCAATGGCGCCCCGTGGCAGCATGACTTGTCGTAGTCTTCAGCTCGCCGTCCTCATGTCGGCCGCCGTCGCGCTCGGGTTCGGCGTCCGGGCCGGCGCGGCGCAGCTGTGCAGCGAGTACTACGACCAGACGTGCCCCGACGTGCACAGGGTCGTGCGGCGGGTGCTGAAGAAGGCGCACGAGGCCGACGTCCGCATCTACGCCAGCCTCACCCGCCTCCACTTCCATGACTGCTTCGCGCAAGTAAGAAAGCAGCCGGAACCGTGTCCCGTGCTCCGCAGGCGTAAACGTACGTTCTGAGCCTGAGCCTGAGCCTGCGTGTGTTTATTTCTTCATTCGTCAGGGCTGCGACGGGTCCATCCTGCTGGACAACAGCTCGAGCATCGTGTCGGAGAAGTTCGCGACGCCCAACAACAACTCGGCGCGCGGGTTCCCCGTGGTCGACGCCGTCAAGGCGGCGCTGGAGGAGGCCTGCCCAGGCGTCGTCTCCTGCGCTGACATACTGGCCATCGCCGCCAAGATCTCGGTCGAACTGGTGAGTAGTTTTTTCGAGCCGGCAAATGTACTACCGATCGATCCACCGTTAGTCCCCAGTATACTACCTCCATCATATCCGCAAGAGAGTATAATTCTACCTCTATCTTTGATCAATTTTCTAGACTTCGACCAAGTTTGAACAAATATTGATACACTAAGCTCGAGTATAGTCACACTAATAAAATGGTTTAACTCGGTACTACACACTAATTAAAATGTATTCTTTCCGAATCGAGTATAGTCACACCAAGCTCGGGATCACCGGTTAATGAATTGATCTTGACAAAACGATCGACATTGTTCAAGAAGATTTGACACACAGAAGCAAACAAACTGTCGGACTGGCGTTGTACAGGCTTTGCTCGCCTTGCATGGAGACCTGGAGCAATAATTCGAAACCGTCGGTGCAAAATAATTGAACTAGCTACTATGGCCACTAGAGAGATCTATGAGAAGAAGTTGACAAAATTGCACGTCTTTTAAATTAAAAGCATGCACAACACAGATAACCCTAGTACGTACAGTACGACGTGGATATTCACTACGTCACATCTCGTCGGCTGTACGTCATCAGCATCAGCAGGGCGTTCGTTCGAGGCCATAGGCACCGATCACTTTCCTTTCCGTGCCACGCTTTAATCCAACACGGCCACATGACGTGTGGTCCCGTGTACTATGCACGCAGTCCGGCGGGCCACGGTGGCGCGTTCCTCTCGGCCGGCGCGACGGCACCACCGCCAACATCACCGCCGCCAACAACCTCCCGAGCCCCTTCGACAACCTCACCACGCTCCAGCAGAAGTTCGGCGCCGTCGGCCTCGGCAACACCGACCTCGTCGCCCTCTCAGGTAAGGAGCAAACCGATGCCTCCGTGATTCTGCACCTGAACGAACAGAGATGCTAGGTGGCGTCACAACGACGGTGGATGCAGGGGCGCACACGTTCGGGCGCGTGCAGTGCCAGTTCGTGACGGCGCGGCTGTACAACTTCAGCGGCACGAACCGGCCGGACCCGACGCTAGACAGGGGGTACCGGGCGTTCCTCTCGCTGCGGTGCCCGAGGGGCGGCAATGCGTCGGCGCTCAACGACCTCGACCCGACCACGCCGGACACCTTCGACAACAACTACTACACCAACATCGAGGCGCGCCGCGGGACGCTGCAGTCCGACCAGGAGCTGCTGTCGACGCCCGGCGCGCCCACGGCGCCGATCGTCGGCCGGTTCGCCAGCAGCCAGAAGGAGTTCTTCAAGAGCTTCTCCAGGTCCATGATCAACATGGGGAACATCCAGGTGCTGACGGGGAGCCAGGGTGAGATCAGGAAGAACTGCAGAGTGGTCAACGGAAGCTAGACCCGTCGAGCAAGGTTGCAAGTAGTAGTAGCTTTTGTAATTGTGGCATGCCTAAGTTACTGGTGAAAGCAGTGCTGCTGTATGTAGGATGCTGCAAACATGTACGTATAGTTGAGGGCATGATGCACCGATCGATTTGTTTATGTCATGGAGATTCAATATAAACTATAAAGTGGTGTCTGCAGTTTTGTTCAATAATCATGTACATACATTAATCTCATTACATTGGCTGCGGCTTGTGAACGAAGATCATGCGGCAAGCTGCAAGCCCTACCTGCCTTGCTGCGAGACTCTGTTCTGATATGACTTTTCAGACTTTCAGGATCTTTGCGAACTGGAAAAACCGTGCGTGGTACGTATGGCGTCCTCAACAGTGAAGAAAAAATCCCAGCGTCACCAGGTGCGCAAAAGAAAAGGATGCCATACTGCAGAGCTGTAGTAAGTGCTGCGAGAAAGAGTGTTTTTGGAAGACGTGCGAGACTAGCCCCGAGCTGCTTCAGGGGCCTCAAAGTTGAGGTGCCCAAAGTCCTCGTGCCACCGCCATACGTCGTCGTCGTGTCGAGCTGCAAGACAGAGGGACTGTGCCACCTCCCGTGGAGGACTGTAGAGGCGGTTGCTCCCCCTGTTCACCTAGGCGAGAAGGACGATGACGAGTGTCTCAGACGTGCAGCAGCCCGTGCTCGATCTCCACACACGACCCATTCTCATCCAGCTGCCCCAAGCTGATGATCGAGTTCCTCAATGCGGGAATATAGTAGACACCGGTGATCATCCGGTGCTTGCCAGTCTTGGCGACGAAGATGACGGAGCCATCACCCTCGATCTCCATGGCGGAGGCATCCCCGAACTGACGGAGCCTCGCATGGTGGAGTCTAGGTCGGAGAAGTACTCGCGTCGCCCGGTCATGTGGTGGGTGGCGCCGGTGTCGAGGTACCATTCGTTGATCTTCTCATCGCTCGAACCCTTCCCGAGGAAGGCGTGAGCGCGCAGCTCGTCGAGGTGGAGAAGCGTAGGTGACAGGCCGGTATGGGAGAGGAGTGTAGCTCAACACTCCCATGCATCAGGAACAAGGGCCGGGTCGTCGTCGTCGACCCTGAGCCTGCATGACATGGGCCTAGGCCCCCACACCTCGCCTGCCTGTAGTCCTTGGCCCAATGGCCAGTCCTGCCACAGTTGTAGCTGATGTCATCGCGGTTGGCCTTGCGCTCGCTATTGGCGTTGCCACCGGTGCCACCACACGGACGAGGAGCCTTGTCCTTCCTACGTGGTCGCCGCGTGCGGACTGCTCAAGGATCCTGAAGCCTCCCCCTTCTTCCACTCACCCTAGCGAGCACGCAGTGCTCCTCGATGAGAAGAAGCTTGTTGCCCGTGGTGGCCGGCTTGACGGGAAGTGGCTACTCGCAGGTCGTCAAAGGCCTTGAGGCGGTCCGTCACCTCCTTGATGGTGAGCTCGAAGAGGTCGAGGAGGGTCTCCACTGCTAGGGAGACCTTGGTGTACTTCTTAGGGACGACGCGGAGAAGCTTCTCGACAACTCTCTCCTTGTCGATGTCGTCGTCGTCGTACCGCTTCAGCTGCTGCATCAGGCTGGAGAGGCGGAGGGCAAAATCATCGAAGTCCTCGCCAGGCTTGAAAGCCAAGCAATCCCACTCCTGTCGAAGCTTTTGATGGGTGGACCACCACGCACGGTCGTTGTCGATGCATGCCGCGGCGATAGCCTCCCAAGCTTCCTTGGTGGTGGGCTAGGTGGCGAGGATGGGCCCCATCTCTGGTGGGACAACCGCGACAAGAGCCTCGAGCGGCCAGTCGGTCCTCGTGGCGGTTGACGCTGCCGTACTTGACCGTGTCCCACATCTACCACGTCTGCAGCTTGACCTTCATGATCAGGATCTAGTCAGCGTAGTTTGTCTTCGTGAGGACCAGCCATGGCGAGCCGCTGCCAGAGTCCTTGAAGATTGTCTGGATGATAGGGGAGTCGCCCTGGCCGTGGCGGCAGCGGACACGCTCCGGGGATAGAGAGGCGCTCGCCGGTGACGGGGAGGCATGCCGGCGTCGCTCTAGCGAACGAGGGATGAGGCATCGATGCCTCTCCGCTACCTCCGTGTCCCGAGCGACCTGCGCCGCGTGCCCATCTCACGTTGCATGCCACCACTCGGCCTCATCGTTGTTGTCAGATATCTATACTCGGGTATCCGAGCCAAAGGATTAAAGAGCGCCATGTCGCCTCATCCGATGGTTAAAGACGCAACTATGGCCTCATCCGACTCCGAGGGTGAAGTTTCCTCCTTGTCTGACCCTAGGGGCTAGACCACGCCTCGTCCAACACTGAGGATGAGGTTTCTGCATCATCCGACTCTGAGGGTGAAGTTTTCGCCTCATCCGGCCCCCAGGGGCCGGGCCACACCATGTCCGATGCCGAGGATGAGGTTTCCACATCGTCCGACCCCCTAGGACCGGGACACGCCTCGTCCGTGTAACAGAACCATCCAAATTATAAGAGCACAAGTACAAAAACGATCGCCGAAACGATCAAATTCTCGCACTTGAGCCCATATAATTCCGGTAGTCTATCGAAATCACGAAGGATTTCAAACCAACCTGCATACAACTAAGATCGTACAATTCAACATAACACATCATACCTTCCAACATTTCACAAACAGTTCACAGATAGATTACAACACTTCGGAGTCATAGTTATTACAAACCAAGTCTTGCAAAGTAACGGAAGCAAATAGTTTAACTCTCACACATGAGTTCAAATACAAGTACCAGCTCGCCGATCACATCCCACAAAAGCATTCGGATAAGATAAACAGAGATCATGCCCGTGATCTAGTCTTCGTCACCCGCAGGGTGGAGACGCTGATAAAGAAGTTCATATGCAATAAGAGGGAATCAACTCTGAGTACAAGAATGTACTCAGCTAGACTTACCCGTCGGAAACCAAAAATAAATGACACCAAGGATCATGTATAGCTTAATTTAGTGGATCTGGCTGACACTTTCTTTTTGTGAAAAAGCATAAGTAATATTGGTCAACTTTTAACCTGAGCTAGCAGTGATTTTAGCCATTAACACGTCATCTATATTAGCACCTGTACTAAGCCATCACTTGATTAAGATGCAAACATTATTAACCATAGCAGGTATAAACTGTGGCAATATTAGCATCATCATTCGTTTAACCATATCGTTAAATTAAGTGAATCTACGTTGTCGCTCCTCAGTCAAGTTCTTAATATCCGGAAGAGACGGTGACTCGAATCGATTCCTATCCAGCTAGAGGGGTATTCCTAACACAAACCTTGCTTTCCCCCATCGGGGTCGCAATCAAGTCACCTTTGGTACAACTCAGGAGTCGCGAGTCCAGACAGCGCCGCATTCTCAAGGGTGACACTCTGCCAGGAAGTGTAGGAATTTTAAGCACTGACCCCTTGGACTCACGCCAATGTCCCCAAGCACATTCTTACTGCCTCCAGAATGAGCACTATAACCCTCTGGTTCTCGGCCTGAGTCGAACTACTAGGCTTCGTAGTCAGAACGACTTATCCGTCCAGCTAAGTGTTAGGCTGCGTTCAACATGACATGAGGACGTACAGCGTATCAGTCCTTAAACGACATAGACGGAGTCACTATGTCCAACCCTACATAAGACTCCGTCCGGTCTCAATTCATTATTAACATGGTTCTTTTCCACGATAGCAAATATAGCCAACTGTGACCCACCTCATCCTAAAGCTCGCAAGTGACTGGAAATCACCTAACTTCTACCGCACTAAGCATGGCTAAGCATTTAACCCGTTCCTGAACTTAAATAGGATTCAAGTGCGATATCTGGACAAGGATAGCTATATAATGCATCAAGTGTTTTCACACAACTCCTACAACTTAATGCATCAAGCATGTAAAATTGACTCAAATGATATTTATAAAACAAGGAATTAGCATGCATCGGGGCTTGCCTTTCAGGAAAGAGGATGGGCGGTGATCAGGGCACTCGGGCAACTCCTCCTCGGTGGCTGCTTCGTCGGTTGACTGAACCACGGGCTCCTCCAGCTGCTCCTCCTCCTGGCTCGCTCCCTCGAACTCCAGAAGTGTCACTCCCTCCGACACACCTATTGCATGTATGCGCAAGATAAATATCATGGATGCACATGAACGAAGTTAGGGATGCTCGGGGAACGCACATGCTTACTGCAGTACACATATTCTAACTTAAACTCTATTCAAATCACTTTAACTTACCAAATTTAGACAACCTAATATACAATTGCTCATCTTCAGTTAAGGACCTAGCACCTGCACCTAAGTATTTTCTTAAGTTAGCCTAGCACCTAAACAATCAACAAGAACAATGCTACAAAGCATTCACACAAGCATTCATATTTCAACAAAAATGAGACTATATAACAGCATAGTAAACTGACCATAACTGGAGATTTACAAATCCAAATGACATATAACGAGACAATTTGGAAAGCTTATGAAATTGTCAAAAATTCATTTTCAGACCTCAAGGCACGATTCCAACTTATACTAGGTCAAAATCACCTAACAACAGAAATATGTCTTCACAAGACAGAGAGCAGCCAAAACTAGACTCAAACTGAGAACAGCCATATCTCCTAAACTACTTGGCCAAATACCACCAAATTTTAACACAAGTTAGTTTAGTAAGTTAACTACAACTTTGGTATTCACATGATTCCTAGCAAACACCATTATCAAAGCCTAATTCACCAAGTGCTAGAAACCATCCAAAATTATAAAAATGCTAAAATTAAATATTTACTTACATGTCAAACATGATTTCTGACCAAACCAAGTACATCATAAGTTCACACATGATATAAGATCATCATAAAGTAAGGTGTTCACCACCAATTTATTTCTTTTAATGTCTTTCTTAATTTATTTAGTTATTTAAGTGGAATAATGAACATATATGAAAACTGCACGGTTTAATCTACAAAAATTACAGTTCATACTACATGCTCCAAATAGGCTATTGTAAAAATTTCACCCAAAATTACCAGTAGAAACATCCTACACAAAAATAACAAGGCAGTAAGGCTAATTTTAGCCTAACTTAGAAACTCTATTGAAAAGTGTCAAACAACAGAAGCAATTTTTTTACTAGCTTCATATTAGTGCCATAAAACTGTACAAAAATTTTTATATTAATATGTTACATATTTTTATCCCTATAATTTTTCTTCGAAAATACCATTTATTCCTAGATAAATAGAAAGACCCTACTTAAATTAAATTTACATTAAGTTTATTATTTTTCCTAGATAAAGCATGTCAACACAAGTCCAACAAAATTGGAATCACAATTTTATGAGTTTTCTAGCTCAAGATATCTATTTTACAAGTTTACTAACATTTAAAAAGCATTTATTTAAATACATTTTAATTACTAAAAAAAATATCATAAACTGTACATTTCATATTTTGATAAAAAAACTACACTTTATGAGGAACACAAAAAAAATGGTTCACCAAAACTGGACCTCAATAACTCCACTTATGATTTTCCAAAGTTGCATACCAATCTAAAAATAAATGCACTAGCTTTCTATCCTACAACCACTGACAGCAGGGGGTCCACGAAACAAGAGGGCCCATGTGTCAATGAAACGAAAAATAGAGGAGCGACGCTGCGCGACACATCTCGGCCGGAGTTCACCGACGGTGAGCTTTTCCGGCGACGGCACTGACACGACAAGCATCCCCACGACATTGCATACACATTGAGCTACCTAGCTAGACCTATTGCCGAAGCTAACGACGACAACGGTGGCCATGGCGCTGTGGCGGTGCGGCTCGACGGCGAGACATCGGAGCTGGCCATGAAAGCGCAATCTAGGGATATGCCGAGACTCTACGTGCTACGGCGAAGCTATTGCACATGCTATTACGGCAAATGACGAATGGAGGTGGTGTGGCCACGGCGACGGAACGTGGCAGCGGAACACCGGTGATGTCATGCATGGCAAGACGGCTTACCAAGCGCTCCTAGCTAGCAAATGTGGGCGCGGTGGTGCGGTGGGACCACAACGAAGCTACTGCGATGGCAGAGGAGGGACACGGTGCGAGCTAAGGCCGGCAATGGCGACGACGACACTGCAATGAGCTGCTGCGGCTGCTACGAACGCTGTGGTGAGTGAAGGAGAAAGGAGGAGAGTGAAATGTGAGCGCTGGGAAGTCACAGGAGAGTGTGGGCTTGAGTTGGCGAGCTTTGGCCCGACATGGCCTGATCGAGCGCGCCAACAGCGACGCACAGCCTCCATGCTGGCGCTGGAGTTCTGACGCGGTCAGCACTGTAGCTGCCCGATTCAATTCGGCCATCAGAGCTATGCTCGAGCCTGACAGCGCATAATGATGACACTTAATTCTCCTAATCCATAGCTTATTAGGTGCAGACAATCTTAACAACAATTGAAGCCCTATATACCAGCTACAATTTCTATTAAAGGACTAAGTTCTAATTCTCAATGGTTTGCTAGTAAAATCGTCCCAAAGTTGAGCTAGCGAAACTAGAAATCCGAAAAGACTTAGAAAAATTCTAAGTGTTGCAAAACTAGTGAATTATTGATTTTTGTGAGCATAAAATGACTAAGCTATGCACTTAATTAGCTCATGACCCAAAAATAAAAGTTGTTACTCTACTCAAATACTACAACTTTGCTTAAAGGTTCACTACCATGCAAAGTCTCTATGACATAGTTCAAACCTCACTTAGGGGCATAATTAGTTCAATTTAGTTAACATGAACAGTGCTCCACTATGTACCCTAAGTGTAGTTAAGGTGTTTTAGGGGATAATTAACCACACCACACATTGATCACACCAAAATCAAGCATCACATGCATTGAAACATGGGAAAACTAGTGAATTGCTACTTTTATTTTAAAGTCATGTTTCATATGTTTCATGAGTTTGTTGCATAGTACTAACTAACCATGTTTCACTAAAGTATGTGACATGTTTCAAGAGTGAGTTGAACATGTTGCACTTGAGTGTTGCACACTATCCATTTCATAAAACAAACACACATAGAATATAAACATATGTTGTAGTGTTTCAAAAGCATGTTCCAAACAATCTAAGCTCATGAATGGATGAATGATGCTCATGTTTATGAAATGCAAGTGCAAATGCGGAAGCCAAACACCTAGGGTGTTATAGTCTAGTCCCATGGGGAGGGCCCCACCTTGTCTGACCCCCAAGGGTCGGATTCTGTCTTGCCCGGCTCCTAGGGAGAGATTTCTACCTCGCCCGATCCTTGGGGATCGAATATGCTACCAGACCAAAGCAGTGGTCCTAGGGTAGGGCTCGAATCGCTTCAACCACTAACCGCTTCAACCACTATGGCATGGAGGCGCACACCTAGGAGCACATCTCGGATGCGTCCTGATGCAACTAGCGGCCGCATTAGGCCATGCTAGGAAACTCACGTCGCCCATCACATCAATAGGCCAGCACTACGCTGCCAACTCTCTGCATGTGCATTGTCCAACATCAGTCGACCGGCATTAGTTGACTGGCACTATACCGCTAGACCCTCGTATGGCCTCTGTCAAGGAACCCCTTGACCATTCTGTCTGCTCGGATGGGACGGAAGACAATAATGGCGCGCGACACCTGCACGTAAGCTACAGCGACCAACAGGACCCTGGTACAACATGCTACCACCATGATCTATAGGGTCAGCAGGACCCATGCGAAGAGGAGGACGGTATACCCCCGGGAGCCTTATTTCTTTCTTTTTTCCCTCTTCCCTTCGGCTATAACCCCTGCTTTCGCTTTGCCTATAAAAGGGAAAGCAAGGCGTCCCCCTTAGAGGATCGATTCATCGCACATTGATTGATCGAACAAACACACCACATCACACTAGAGACTTGGGAGCTACCTCCCTCTCACCCATTTGTAACCCCTACTACAAGCTCAGTGCTGGTAACACGAGCAGCCTAAAACTGGACGTAGGAATATTTGACCCAAACTAGTATAATCCTTGTGTCCTCTTAACACACCATTTGGGTCTGACGTGCAATATATAAATTTACTAGCCGGTGCTTACCCAAAACACCGATAGTTGGCACACCATGTAGGGGCCTTTTGCGCATTTCAACATCAACCCTAGGCCTCAGATGGCTAGTCACGACATCAGCTAGGTCCTGGGCACACACATGTGTTTCAGGGACCTAGACTTCATCCTCACGGTGGAGGGAGAGCTAGTGCGGGCGCTCGTCATCGTTCAACCCTTCCACTCTGCCAACCTCGATGCGGTCACTAAGGCGCTCGAGGAGCTACGGCTGCATGCGCCAAAGGTTCACGCCCCCGGGAGTGGCTAGCTCCTCGACTTCGACTATGGGAGATTGGTGTGTTAGCTTGGTGCCTTCCTGGGACCCTAACCATACCAAGAGAGCCTGCACCACCTCACCTTCTTATTCGCCAACATCATGGCGCAGCTTACTAGGGGAGAGCCACTCTCCCCAGAATACCTCATCCGGAGCGCCTCGATAGTGCTCCCATTCGGTCTCCATAACACCGTAGAGACCATTGGCCACCATGTGGCACAATGCATGATTCCATCCCCCGTGAACGATGAGTTAGTTGGGGTTATCGAACACGTTGTGGAGTCTTTCCATGACCTCCTCATAGAAGAGTCGGAGTCGCTCTATAGCTCTGACTCCACAGGGGGAGCCATCACCCCTCTCATGAATGCTTCATGATAGGTACCCTCGAGGGACACATCAAAAGCATCTATGAGGAGGAGGCTACCTTGACAAATGACCTCAACAACAAGGTCAAGGGGGATGTAGGAGCCCCACCCCACCTATTGGTGGAACAACTAAGGGCCCAACACCTAGAGCTTGAGGAAGCGCAACTCCTGCTTGAATAGGAATGCGCGGAGCTCGATTGCGAGATCAGGCGCCATAGAGATGGGGGACGCGCATGTGCCATGGCTCATGACATGAACCAGAGGATCGTCAAGGACGGTCAAGAGCTCCCACACTTCGCCCAGGCAAGCCAGAACATCGCTATTGCAGTAGCCTTGCTCAGGGGACTTTCGGAGCCTACAACGCTCGAGGATCGATGGGCCCACCGTGAGATTCGCACGCTGCTCGAGCGTTCGGCTGTGTAGCAGGCCAAGAGCTCACTGTCTCGACAGTGGGATCTTGACGCTAGCTAGCACACACCCTTAGTGTGGCCCAACAAGGATGCATTAGTCCACCAAGTGCCGCACAATGGCAGGCCACACATCATGGTTTCGGTGCAGGAGCGCCTCGCCTGCAACCATGACGCACACGACACTCTCGACACCCACCGATGTCCCCGCAACGATGTGGGAGAGGGGGCCAGCCACAGTTACCACCCTCAATGGGGCAGATGCTATGACCGTGAGGAGGACCAGAGTCATAGCCCCAAGCCAACGGGGCCCTGAACTTTTAGTTGGCATATCCTCAAGGCGACACTCCCACCCCGATACTGCCCATCGACTAATGTCCCAAAATACTCTGGGGAAACAAACCCTGGCTTGAGGGCACCCCTGATCACTTTGACAAGCAGCTCGAGGGGCCATGCCCAAACCACGCCTTCCTCATCGAGCACATGTACAAGGACTGCTTCCTCATGAAGCGCTTCTTCATCGGTGGCTCCAAGAAGTGGGAGCAGAAGAAGAAGCCTAAGGTAGAAGCCAACAACACCGAAGAGAAGGACGGTGGCTTTCCATCGCTAGATGGTTGCCTCATGATCTTTGGTGGGCCAGAGCATACAACTCTAAGCGTTGACAGAAGCTTGTGTGCTGAGAGGTCTACGAAGCCAAGCCCGCCACTCCCGCTTTCCTCAAATGGTCAGGGTCTCCCATAACCTTTGACCGATCCAACCACTCGAATACCATCACACACCCTGGTAGGTACCCGCTCGTGGTCGACCCTATCATCGGCACAAAGCGGCTCACCAAGGTACTGATGGATGGAGGTAGCGGCCTCAACATCATGTACGTCGAGATGCTCGACGCTATGGGCATCAACCGAGCGTGCATCTAGACAACTAGGGTGCCTCTCCATGGCATTGTGCTAGGAAAGCAGGCCATACTGATCGGGCAGATCGACCTGCCTATCACCTTCGGGAATCCGTCTAACTATAGGACAAAGACCCTCACCTTCGAGGTAGTTGGGTTCCACCCGGTCCCTAACTACACCAACCTCAAGCTCAAGATGCCAGGCCCACATGGGGTCATCACCATCGGCACTTCTTTCCAGAGGGCCTATGAGTGCGAGGTCAAGAGCCATGAGCTCACTTCGGCAACCCTCACTTCCAAGGAGCATGCGGCCATCGGGAAGGACATCGCTGAAGGGGCGCTCGACGTGAAGCGGGCGGCCACATCCTTTGAGCCTATGAAGAACATCAAGGAGGTCCTCGTCGACCCTGACAATTCCATCGATAAGACAGCGCACATCGGCATCGCCCTCTCCCCCAAGTAGGAAGGCGCGCTCATCGACTTTCTCCATGCTAATCGAGACATCTTTGCGTGGAAACCCTCGGATACGCTAGGAATTCCAAGGGAAGTCGCCGAGCATGCCTTGAAGATTAGCCCGGTCAAACAACGCCTACGCCACTTCAACAAGGAGAAGCGGATGCTCATCGGTGAGGAAATCACTAAGCTCTTGGTGGCTGGTTTCATCAAGGAAGTATACCACCTAGAGTGGTTGTCCAATCCTATTCTTGTGAAAAAGAAAACTAGAAAATAGAGGATGTGTGTCAACTATACGAGCCTCAATAAGACATGCCCGAAGGATTCATTTCCTTTGCCATGCATAGATCAATTAGTCGACTCGGCCTTGAGGTGCAAAACCCTATGCTTTCTTGATGCGTACTTCGGGTACCATTAGATCATGATGAAAGAGTCTGATTAGCTCGCAACCTCATTCATCACCCCGTTCGGATCGTTCTGCTATGTTACAATGCCGTTCGGACTCAAGAATGCTAGGCCTATGTACCAGCATTGCATGACCAAATGCTTTAGGGACCTCATCGGGTGGACCATTGAGGCTTACATGGACGACATCATAGTCAAGTTCAAGCAGACCGACTAGCGCATAGCCAACCTAGAGTAGACCTTCTAGAAGCTTCGGGAGAACGGCATCAAGCTCAACCCCAAAAATGCGTCTTTGGGGTCCTAAGGGGCATGCTGCTCGGGTTCATCATCTCCTAGCATGGCATCGACCCCAACCCAGTAAAAATCTCAGCCATCACGAAGATGGGCCTGATTCTAGACCTAAAGGGAGTTTAGAAGGTTATCGGGTGCCTCACAGCTCTTTATCGCTTCATTTCGCACCTCGGCGAATAGGGACTCCCCATTTACCGTCTCCTAAAGAAAACCAACCGATTTGCATGGACGCCTAAGGCTTAGGAGCTGCTTGACAAGCTCAAAGTGCTCCTCACGAAGGCCCCAATTCTGGTCCCACTGACTGAGAGAGAACCACTCATACTCCACATCGTAGCTACAACCTAGGTGGTCAGCGCTACCTTGGTTGTAGAATGGTGAGAAGAGGGACACGCCCTCAAGGTATAGTGCCCCATGTATTTCATTAGCAAAGTCTTGTCCGACTCCAAGACATGCTACCCCTAGATCTAGAAGCTCCTTTACACCATCCTGATCACTAAGAGGAAGCTGCACCACTACTTCGACTCACACTAGGTGACCATCGTATCATCCTTCCCCCTTGGTGAGGTTATCTAGAACCGGGAGGCCACGGGGAGAATCATGAAATGGGTGCTCGAGCTGATGGATCAGGGCATCATGTACGCCCCATGAACGACCATCAAGTCTTATGTACTAGCTGACTTTGTGGCCAAATGGACCAAGACCCAGATTCCACCGGCGACCGTCGATCAGGAGTACTAGATGATGTACTTCAATAGATCACTGATGAAGAAGGGCGTTGGGGTTAGGCTAGTTTTCATTTTGCCCCTCGGGGTGCGCATGAGGTACGCAATTCGCATCCACTTCCTGGTTTCAAATAATGTGGCTGAGTACGAGGCACTCGTCAATGGCTTGCGCATCACCATTGAGTTGGGCATCTGATGGGTTGACATCCGAGATGACTCACAACTGGTATCGACCAGGTCATGAAGGAGTCAAGCTGTCACAAAGCCAAGATGGTTGTGTATTGTCATGAAGTCTGACCATTAGAGGACAAGTTCGACAGCCTCAAGCTCAACCATATTCTGAGGTGGCTCAATGAAGCAGTCGACACATTAGCGAAGATGGCATCAAGCCGAGAGCTGGTCCCCACTAGCATCTTTGCTAGAGACCTGCACAAGCCCTTGGTCTGATAAGAGGAATCAAAACTGACCGGCAACAAGCCACCAGTTCTGGGCTCGGGGGCTGACCGACCCTCAATTCCATCAGACCCAGAGGTCATGGAACTCGTCAAAGACCTAGTGGGGGAGCCTGACCCTCCGACTGACTGGAGAACACCTTATCTCAATTGCCTCCTCCATGAGGTGCTCCCTGCTAATAAGATGGAGGCCCAATGGCTTGCACGTCATGCCAAGTCCTTCGTCATCATCGAAGAGGAGCTCTACAAGCACAGCCTCACCAGAATCCTATAGCGTTGCATCCCCACTAAGCAGGGGAAGGACCTACTAGATGACATCCATGGAGGGGTTTGCGGACATCACGCCGCACCTAGAGCCTTGGTCAGAAATGCATCTCGGCAAGGTTTCTACTGGCCAACCATAGTAGCCGACGTTGAGCGGGTTGTACGCACCTACAAAGGATGCTAGTACTATGCTGGGCAAACTCACCTACCAATCCAAGCGCTCTAGACAATCCCCATCATGTGGCCATTCATGGTCTGGGAGCTCGACCTGGTAGGGCCCTCAAGAGGGTGCACGGGGGCTTCACGCACTTACTTGTTGTCGTGGACAAATTCACAAAGTGGATAGAGGCTTGGTTGATCACCGTGATCAAGTCTGAGCACGGCATGTTTTTCTTCACGGGCATCATCCACCGATTTGGAGTCCCAAACTCCATCATAATCGACAACGGCACATAGTTCATGGGGAAGAAATTCCTCTAGTTCTGCGATGACCATCACATCCGCATCTACTGGGCCACCGTAGCGCACCCCCGCATGAATGGGCAGGTTGAGCGCGCAAATGGCATGGTCCTATAGGGCCTCAAGCCTAGGATCTTCAACCATTTGAACAAGTTTGGCGGACGGTGGGTCGTCGAGCTTCCCATGGTACTCTAGAGCCAAAGGACGTCCAGCAGCTGGGCAACTGGTTACACGTCGTTTTTCATGGTCTACGGCTCCAAAGCCATCCTCCCAACCGACCTCAACTACAAAGCACCGAGGGTCAAGGCCTATAATGAGTAGGGAAACAAAGCATCTTTGGAAGAAGCCATGGACCTGCTTGATGAAGCGTGTGACATCGGCCTACTCCATTTGGCCAAATACTAGCAGGCGCTGCGACGGTACCATAGCCGATGCATGCGGGGTCATGCCTTTGGCGTACGTGATTTAGTCCTTCGCCGTATCCAGAGCAACAAAAATTGCCACAAGCTTTCAGTGTCGTGGGAAGGACCATACATCATCACAGAAGTACTCTGACCTAACACCTACAAGCTCAAGACTGAGGATGGCAAAGCCATCGCCAATGCCTAGAACATCGAACAGCTATGTCGCTTTAACCCTTAGTCTTCTAGCTCCAAAGCTTTCAATATGCTTATCAAACTAAGTGATGTTTCTACAAAAACCAAAAAATGTTACCTCCTATTGGGTTTGCTTCCGATCTGATCAGACTTCAGTAATACCCAACCCCGGCAACTAGAGTCAGGTTTTACTCGGGGGCTAATAGGAGTACATATACTCAGAAACATTTTCCCATCCGACCCTTCTTTTTATGATGAGACCTAGAAATAAGAGTTGTCGAAAACTAATGATGAGTAAAACTGGTCAGAATGCAAAAAACCTACACCCCGACGGCTACGGCATCGCTTGCTCACCAGCATGATCGTTACTTAGTCGCTCGCAACCTAAGTTTCTAATGCCTTAACATAAAACAAGGGTTGGATCACAATAAATTATATATATATAGAAAGGGCCAAACAACATTTCTGGCCATAATAAAAGCCTTTATAGAAAGACCGATGCTAGACTCAGCTATCTGATTAAACATTCTTGGGCAAGATTTCTTCTTCGAACTTCTCCACCAGGCCTCGCATTGGGGGCTCCGCTTCCTTCTCAATTTCGTCTAGCTCGGCGTTAGTGTAGCTAGGCATGAAGCCCTCATGGATCATCGGTAGGTCGATGTTGATCTAGTGGGAGTGGGTGACGGCGAACACGCAATCAACGCCGGTGTGCAGGGCCTCCCTTATGAGCATGTGTACCCGATCTGGGATCTAGGTAACCCGAACTGCAAGCGAGCTCATCTCCATGGCTGGGGCAACCCTGAGGTCATCGAAGACCAACCTGGTGGAAGCGCATAGGGCCTCGTGGTTGTCACTCTTCGACTAGAGTTGACCCCGCACCTCGAAGAGTTGCCTCTGAAGGGTTGCCCAAGTCGAACACCAAAGAGTTAGAAAATCAACTTTGAACATCAACCAAAAAGGTAACCAGAGTCTCACCTTTTACTTGCTCCTAGAGGACCATCTTCTCCCTCTAGAGCGCGCCAACATCCCTAGCCAAGGTGGTGGCCAGGCCCTTGGCTTCTTCCTTTGACTTATGCTCATTTTTGAGCATGCACCGAGCAAGGTCGAGGGCCAGGCGGAGTCATCCAAGCTTCATGGCATCTTCCCTGACCCGGGTGGTCATAGCCTTGAGCTTGTCCTCAGCCTCGTCAGTGTGTCGATGGGCTTCTCGTTCCTTGGTCTAGAGGCTCGCCACTTGCTCCTGCAACCACGACATTTCAACGGTAAGCCCTAGACCTCCCTCTCGTGATGGAGGAATAAGGACTTCTCCTAGCTACTCATCACAAGGGACTACAAAAAAATTAGGTTAGAATCATATAAACAAGGCTCAAAAGTAGAAAACATGAAGACACGACAACCTAGCCGGCTGGGGCAATGTCATCCTTCAACACCCCCAACACGTCGGTCAGGGAGCGGACTACGGACTAAAGTCCTGAGCACACACTTGTCCAGTCCTTCTCCTCTGCTAGGTCATCAAGGGTGAACACTGAGTCACTCGAATCCAGTTGCCTAGCCCATCAGAGCTGGCCTCCTCCCCATGCGAGCGGATCATCACCCGATCGGACAAGGGACTAGGAGGACCCAGCCCTAACTGAGGGGTCGGCCATGGCAACCGTCGACGTTGGGCTGATGGGGGCCGATGGCACCCCCTTTGTCACCGATGCTCCCTTAGGAGTGGACCCTCCAATGGCTAAGGAGGCTAGCAGCTCAGGCTCCAAAGTCCGAGCCATCGCTGCTTCTATAGGGGACACCTCGATGGCGCCTCCTCCCGTCTGCCCCACCTAAGGCGCGTCGATCGATGCGGCCACCGATTCCATGAGTGCTTCCCCAGCACAATTAGTGCCTCCACCTCCCCCGCTTCCTTAGGTCATGTAGTATCCACCTCGGTGCCATCACAGCACGCCCCTGACACCACGCTAGTCGACTCCTAGGGGGTTGGTCGACACACTAGGATCTTCTATGGCGCCAATGTTAGGGGTCTGCGGGGGCTGGTCCAGCGAAAAGCACCAACATCACACAATGAAATCTGAGAACACGATGAAAGGATGAAGAAGTCATTAACTCACCTCGGCGCCTTTACCCGAGATCATTTCGGGGGCTAGCCATTCAACTCTGACTCCGCCATGTCGACGATTGGCCGCTTTGATCCCCCGGTAGGGACGATCAAAGCAAGGTGAACTCGCTCCGCTAACCTCAGGGGCGCGTCCTCCCCCACCGATCTTGGAGGTGCATTGGGGTCAGTCAAAGTGGGGCAGACTTGCTCTACCAACCTCAGGGGCACATCCTCCCCCACCGATCTTGGAGGCACGTCCTCCTCGGTTCGTGTCGGGGCGTGCTGCGGAATTAGTGAAAGTGCATCTAGCCCTTTAGTGGGTTTTGGATGGTTGAATGACAACATGATTAAAGGTCTAACCCATTTGCTAAGTGTGGACAGGTAATAGGTTATCTCACTGGTACTTAATGAAAGCCAAATTGATGTGTTGTTGTATAAAACAATCTAGTTCAAGCACAAGACAACAATGCAACTGGAATTCATGCAAAGGCTTATTTATTGTGGGATTTCCATGTTCTATGTGAAAGCAAGCTCGTAAGAATTAATTAATGAGACATGAGGGATTGCATATGGAATGGTCTCATATTTAAAGCTTGCTAAATTGAAATGAAAAAGATGACAATACAAATGAATGGTTGATTCAACACAAGATGTGACTTGATGGCTTGAGATGGTGAAGATAGCAAGGAAAGGCTTCGAGGTACTAAGCAAGGGTGAAGGGCAAGCGATGGCTTGGTGGCCAAAGAACCTAGCTAGGGTGAAGAAGGAAGTACTTGCATTTAGTTAAGGTACTAATCAAGCTATGATGGTCATATTGATATGGAGGATCAAATCTATATTGGACAAAGTGTTTGAAGTGACTTGATGCATTTGGAGTTATTCATATTTGATGAATGGAATCAAGTCATGTGCTCAAGATGGCTATGCTCAAGTGACAAGATCAATATCAACATGTTGCCACCCTTACTTATTGAAGATTGAAAGAGATGACATTAATTCAAAAGAGGTCAACTCAAGCGGTATAAATTCGTTTTTTCTTTAATCTTGAGTTTAATAGGTATGTTGTACTATTAAGAGGGATGCATCATATTGATAGATAATGTTTCATAAGTGCTTAAGCCAACCCATGTGAGTTTTGAGTATTTGAGAGACAAAAGAGCTAACTGATTTCTTATTGGTCTAGCAATACCAGACGTGTCTGGTATTCATACCGAACATGTCCGGTATTTGCCCAGTAATGGTAAAATTATTGTTCTCGGTTGGTTCATCGGGAGTTCCGACGGGTGGGAGTTCTGGCAATAATCAGGAGTTCCGACGTCTTGCACTTTAACTAACTTAGAGAGTTCACTGTGGTGGTCATACCAGACATGTGCGGTATGGACGACCAGAGGCCAATGACTAGTTTTCAAACGCCTTGAGGGTCGGGAGTTCTGACGTGAGTCAGGAGTTTCAATGGTCGGAAGTTCCGGTATGCGTCGGGAGTTCTGACACCTCACAAACTTTAACTCAGTTACTTAGTTTTCAAATATGCTGAGGGTCAGGAGTTCCAACGTGAGTCAGGAGTTCCGATAGTCAGAAGTCCCATAATTCATCGGGAGTTCCGACGCCTCACAACATCACTGTAACTTAGTTACCGTTGGCACAGTGTAAGTCATACCGGACGTGTCTGGTATGGCAACGGCTATATAACGGCTAGTTTTTCTAAGGGGGCTATAAATACCCCCAAGCCTCCACCTTTGGAGGTTGCTGATTCTGCTGATCCTCTAGCACGTTTTTGAGCTTTGCCAACTCTCCCAATCCTCTCTTAGTGAGTGTTTGATCAAATTTGCCAAATCAAATTGTGGGTTGAGTGAAATTCAAAAAGCGAGCAATCCAACCACTTGAGCACTTGTGCATATTGTCAATCTCGTGATTCGCATTTGTTACTCTTGGACTCTTCGGTCCTAGATGGCTAGGCGTCACTGGAGAGCACCTGAGAGATTGTGGTGTGCCTTGGAAAGTTTGTAACGGTCGATTCCGCCGCCTCGAAATCAACTAGTGAAAGGAGGAAAAGGAGTTGGAAAAGACTCCAGCTAGAGTGACCTTCATGGTATCCTCTAGGGCTAACCTTAGCTAGGTCGCCCGCAGCCCCCTCAACAGAGAGTAGGACTCAAACGAGTCTAAACTTCGGTAAAACAAATATCATGTCTCAATTCACATTTTATTTGATATTTGTGTTGCTTCAGCTCTTATGCAGGCTCTCTGTGTACATTATCATCTCTAGTAGGTGCCTGTAATTTGGTTTGAAGATAGAAATCAAAAGGAGCAAGTTCAGGGGTGATCTATAGAAATCATGTATATCGAACACGTCCGGTATTCATACCGTACACGTTCGGTATTAAAGCTCAGTACTGAAAAATATTTATTCTCTGTTCTAACTTTGAATTGCAGGGTTGTAGCTTCTAGATATATTATTTATACTTTGTTTACTCTGTGGCCAACTTATGAGGGGTGGTATTACTCTTAATTTGAAGTTTCCATTTTGGAAACTCCCTTTTCTAATTGTTTCCGCATTTAAAGGTGTTAATTTTCAAAAACATCTATTCACCCCCCTCTAGGCGGCATCTTAGGTCCTTTCAATTGGTATCAGAGCTTGGTTCTCACCTAAAGCTTCACCACCACGAGAAAAGGATGTCGACGCCTATCGAGCTGGAGTCGGTGCTTCTCCAAAATGATGGTTCAAACTTTCTACCTTGGTCAATTCATGTACTCAATGCTTTTAGGGATATTAGTCCTCTTGTTGAGCATATTGTGGATGCAAGCATAACTCTTTCTATAGTTGATTGGAGCAACTACAAAAATTTGTCAAAAGAGGAAGAGATATGTGTGCAACTCATTACTCAAGCTATTAATATCATTTTGAGTACATTAAGTGTAGAGGTTCAAGATGAGGCAATCTTCAATGGACAACCACCTCCGGAGAGTGCTTATCTCATTTGGACTAGACTTTTTTATTTATACGGAAAATCCAAATGTGATGATGCACTTGAGATCGAGTCAATGGAAAGTATGTCCATTATGTCTTCATGCAGCGAAGAAGCCTCACAAAACCTCAAGAGCACTGAGCCAGAGCAAGAAGTGCAAGCAGCACATGACTTGTTGTTTGCCTGCACATACCCGGTATGCCTATCGGACATGTCCGGCATTGCCGAGACAGCAGAACAGCAAGTAGCTGTTTGCAACGATGCTCAAGCCCGGTGGCGACCAAGTGATCAGTCAACCTCAGTATCTCATGATACTCATCACTTATGTCTCATGGCTAAGAAAATCAAGAAAAAGAGTAACAAGAAAGATCAAGAAAAGGAGAAAACATAAGTAGATGATCAAGATGAGAGTGATGTTGAAGTTGAAGACAACTACAACCTTGATCATCTCAACCACAAAGACAAGTTTATCATCATGAAGATAGTTGAAAAGAATGATGAGCTTGAAGAAGAGATTAAGAAGCAAGGGCAATCACTTCAAAAGCAAGAATTGTTTCTCATCTCCAAGATGGAAGAACTAAAGGCTCTAAGTGAAATGTATGAAAAATTGTCAATTGAGCATGCTTTAATTACTAACTCCTCTTCTAGTGTTTCACAACTAGAGAAGGAAAACTTTGAGCTCAAGGCAAGGCTAGATGAACTATCAAGCAAGTATAATGTGCTACAAGCAACCTATGTTCATCTAAAGTGTTCTCATGATGAAGTAGTAGAATCAAGCTTCATGCTTGAGGTAGCTCATGAGGTTGTGATCACATCGATAAAACTTTCTCAACCTCTCACACATTCACTCACTAGTACACCATCTCAATTAAATATTTCTTGTATTAATGAGTGTGCTCCTCAAGCAAGCCAATCTTCGATTGAGCTAAATCTTATAGAAAACATAGAGCTCAAAGAAGAGGTGAAAAGATTAAAGAAAGATGTGATTTATTTAAAGGGTAAGGAGAAAGCACAATCTTCTCAAGATAACCGTGATAACATGGTGAAGAAGCTTGAGAAGGGTTCAAACCTTGCTTCCTCCAAAACCCAACAAAAGAATCACATTTTAAGTCAGGACAACACAACCAAGAACAAGAAACATAGAAAAAGGCTATGGTTGTGGATTATATGGACATGAGTGGGCCATGTGTCCACATAAGAGTTGGGCCAACAAGTGTGAAGTGGCCGAACAAAAGGCCTCAAACAAGTTGGCTAACCAAAAAAAAAGTGGTGAACAAAGCGCTTGTCTCATGAGCAAGAAATAGGGATATCCTACCAAGAAATGCCCAATAATCAAAGAGGCAAGAAAGGAAGCCCAAGTTGCAACAAGAAGATGCTACGGATGTAATGAGATGGGTCACAAGGTTGATAGATGTCCATACAAGCAAAGCAAGCATGGAGCAAACAAAGGTCGCATATGCTATGCTTGTAGAAGAAAGCGGCATTAAGCTATGAATGCCCAAACGGTAACACACCTAAGCCGAACACATTTGTTTATAATGATATGCTTAGGAAGACCACAAATGGAGTTAGCACTAGCAAGGTGATGTGTTCACCAAGAACTAGTGCTAAAGCCATTTGGGTGCCTAAGCACTTGTTAACTAACTCAAAAGGACCCAACAAGAATTGGGTACCGAAGTGTGCTTAGGTTAATGATGCATGTACTTGGTGATGAGAAGAAGGCGTTGGGGTGGTTGAGCAAGCAATTTGATAATATTCACTCAATCTATCAACCAATTCTTATCATAACCTCTTATATGGTTGATCCGAAGATAATTTAATGAATATATCATTTACTTCATCTTCACCATTGGTAACAAGTACCTAAACCTTATAGGATAGCCACTTTATTTGTTTTGTGCTCAATGACTCACAAATAGGCATATTTGTAAAAAAATTGAAAGTGGCTAATTAGTTTTACTTGATAATTATCATGTTTGCCATATGGTGCTTTTAATGGCTCTCTAGTGGCGCAATTTATTGTTGAGATGCAGGGCATAAAATAAATACTATCGCTAAAATGAAGAATCACAAGCAACAACTTATTTGCTTCTGTCCTGCACCTATCGGACGTGTCTGGTATGGACAGGGATAGAAAGTAAGTGTTTCTGTTCTGCGTATTCTGGACATGTCCGGTATACCTACCGAACGTGTTTGGTATTGCAGGAACCAGAACACTGATAGGATTGCAACTGAGTCTTTGATCCATATATTTTCATATATCCTTAACTTACTCAGAAGCTTATGATTTATCAAATCTAAGTGGATTGTGAGCATCTCTTGAACTCAAATTTAAATATGACAAATTATTTGGTTATGGTTCAAAATAAAAAATTGACTCCCAAATTCTTAATAGAATGAAGTGCTAGGTGAAAATCATTCAAATTACTTAAAGCACTTATTTAGGGGGGAGCTCAGTTTCTATTTTGCACAATATGGACAAACAAATTTATCTAGCATTCTTTGTAGTCCTTTGGATGAAAAATTGATTTTGTATCTAGCATGATTATTTGGCAATCAAGGTCAACATAAAGATTATCATGCTATGTATCTTCTTAGTGGTATTCTTGTGGGCTCAAGGCAAAGGTATGTTTTTACATACATACATTGTAAGTGCATCTAAGGCCCCTTATATGTTAGAATGTACATTTGTGTGACATAGGAGAGATGTTTTTCAAAACCCATAACTAGCATGTGTAGGTGGTGTGAATTTAAAAACTATTTGAATCTTGGTCTTTGTGACCTAGCCTTGTCATGTGATAATTATAGCTCTCCTTGATTGTTTGATTGGCTAATTATACATGACATGGCTTTCTTAAGTCCGCAATCTACTATGTCTCACAATCTCTCTCTAAAGTGATCAAAATCTATATGCCAAATATTTGTAAAAGAAAAGTGATATTCATGGCATTTGGATAAGAAAAGTAATTACACCTTATTTGGATTAAGGACATACATGTTTTTGGATCAAGAAATAATAGAGAAGGGGATTGGAATTAAGTGAATGAAATTTGGAAAAAGATCAGTCAGCCCGCAAATACTGGACGCATCCGGTATGAGCAGGGTTATAAAATAGCCAGTACCCCTTTCAGCCAAGTTAGGTTTTTCATCTTTCAACCAACCCAACCGCCTCTCCTCGACCTTCATTGGTGATTTCAAGTTTCCACCGTGAAAAGGAAGAGAGGGAGATTAGATTAGAGGAGATTTGCATCAAGATCAAAGGCTCTGGGACTTGGATTCCCAAACGTATCTTCATTCACTCTCTCAAGGTACCCTAATCCCGGACCTTATCCGATCTAAGCAGTTAGGGCTTGATTTTGAAATCCCTTCGGTAGAGATGCTACATTACCTGTCTAGAAGCAATGTCTAGAGTTTGGATTGGATTGGTTGAAGATTGAGCCAAGGACCCTGGTTAGGATTGTTGTTCGCTCATACCGGACATGTCCGGTATGGGACAATAGAGCAGATTTTGCTCCCTTGTTTTAATCTTCTCAGTGGTTGATTCTTAGGACTAAGTTTAATTGTCTATTATGTTTTATGAACCTTTTGACCTAGTTTGGTTGAGGTGATTACAAAGCATAGGACAATTATTCTTATTTCTATATATCAACTAAAATAAGCTATCGTTTGGGCATGTATTTAAAATTCCTTGCAAATATTTGGATACAGGACAGCAGCTATGAGTGGAAGACAGGAGCCTAGGTCCAAGCATAGGCATGATCCAGCTTTGGAGAAATACAAGAAGGCAAGACAGGAAATGCATCCTAGATATAGTCAGTAGGAGCAAGGGAGCAGTAGAGGACTCTCCAGGGCTACAAGAGGTGCTCCACAGTACAAAGAGGGAGATAGCAGTTCTTCCTCTAACATAGATATAGAAGAGTATAGAGTGGAGCCCAGTACTAGGAAGAGAAAAAGCACTGATAGAGATTTAGATGGTGGCAGCTCAGATGATGAGCAAGAGATTGAGGAGGAGCAGGCAGTACCTCCAGCATAGCACTAGCCAGGTCAGGGTATGCACTATGGATTACTTGAGCCACATCCACATAGTGTACCCTCTTATATTGCTAGAGTTAACTATCGGGGGAAGGCATGACCAGAAGGGCCAGAGATGAAAGAAGAATTGATCCCAAGGGGCTTGTTGAGGATTTAGTTTGATCATCGATTTCAGACAGCCTTTCATATAGACTTCTACACCAGTGTGATCCTCGCCAGGAACCCAGTGATTGCCAGGTCTCAATGGATTGACTAGCAGTACATCAAAGATTTGTAGAAGGCCTCTATTGATCACGTTATTGCCATTTGTGAGCATACATGGGTTTATGAGATTATGGAGTTCTAGCATGACTGGAACATAGAGGTGGTAGCTCAGTTCTATGCCACTCTGTTTGTTGAGGAGGATGAGAGGCCTATGCACTGGATGCTTGAAGGCTAGTGGTATAGTGTTGATTATGATGCTTTTGCAGCTCTACTTGGCTTCTTAGATGATGATCTTTAGAGAGACAGGATCCACACCAAGCAGGTGTTACCTCCAGAGTAGCTCACCTACATGTATCCACCAGCAGGTGAGAGAGGAGCAGCGAAGAAGGTTCTAGGTCTTCACCCTACCTATAGATACCTAGATAGGATGTTCAGGAAGACCATTGAGTGCAAGGGTGGAGACAATGGAAATATTACCGATTACTCCAGGAACCTGCTTCACAGGATGGCACCTGATGCATGACCTTTTAGCGTCTTTGATTTCATATGGTGCAAGATCAGGAGTGTTGGCGAGAGGCCACTCAAGGACTATGGTTTTGCTCCCTACATCATCCACATGATTGAGCATGTCATAGGGCATACCTTTGAGTATGACAAGGTACATAAGGCCCTAAAGATTATTGCAGATTTGCCTGAGGTTGGGGTACCTCCAGTAGGACCAAGAGGAGGAGCAATAGCACCAGAGGCAGATGCACCTATAGGTGGTGCAGCAGCAGGACGAGCTTCCCCTCTACCACATGCTCCTTCACGTTCTTCTTCACATCACTGCAATCCTCCTTCTCCTATTCGCAAGATGTTTAGTGCTATCTTTGGGATGTGTAAGGACATACAGACCTATCAGCAGAAGGAGAGGGAGGCTAGGAGGAAGGATACTCGAACTTTGAAGCAGATTACTTCTAGACTTGAGCTTGATCCTCCTAGATCTCCACTATCAGATGAGGCAGCTAGTGAGCCTAAGACTGAGGAGCAGCAGTAGGGCAGGTATGACGTAGAGTTTGCTGAGTTCCTTTAGCGACATTAGTAGCAGCAGACTCCAAAGCATCCTAACACTTTACCACTACAGGCTCGAATGCCTACTCACTCTGAGCCACATCCTAGTGCTACAGATGAGTATGCTTTAGATTGGTGGAGTGACCTCATGGGTAGTTTTTATGACCCGTCTGGTGCGGGTGGTTCTCGTCTAGCCGGTGCGACATGCTCAGATGATGAGGATGCTGGTAGAGATGAAGATGATGATGAGTGATCATAGCTTTCAGAGACAGCTTGCAGCCCCTTTGTCCTTAGTATGTCATTGATGGACCTTTGTGGTGATAGATGACAAAGGGGGAGAGAGACTGATTAAAGCTTTAGGATATTTATCTCTTTTGGCTTATCTTTGCACCTGAAGATATGTACTGCAGACTGTAGTTTGTGAGCTTCATTAATGTAATCTTTTGAGCTAGATTGTATCATGTGAGAGATAAGACTCACTTATGCTTTATCTATGTATCCCTTGTGACATGATCTTTATTTATATATTTAGTGACTTGTAGACTTGAGAAAATGTGTAATAAGTGCTATGTGTGACATACATGTGTTGTATTTATTTTCATAAGGACTATGCATGCTAGACTGAAAACATTTGATGTGATGCCTTTATATTTATTCTTGTGTCATATATCTTGTCATATGCATCACGATTTTACTTTGTCACACACACATGCACCCCATGGATGCAATGATTTAGGGGGAGTCTCCTATATGTTTTAGTATATGCAATTGACATTTGAGGTTATTTTATGGATTCTAATCACAAGCACATATTAAGGGGGAGCCTCTCATAAATCATTGAACCCAAAAGTTTAAATGTTTATATTCGTTTGTAAGCTTTAATCAAGTTGTCATCAATCACCAAAAAGGGGAAGATTGAAAGTGCATCTATCCCTTTAGTGGGTTTTGGATGGTTGAATGACAACATGATTAAAGGTCTAACCCATTTGCTAAGTGTGGATAGGTAATAGGTTATCTCACAGGTACTTAATGAAAGCCAAAATGATGTGTTGTTGTATAAAACAATCTAGTTCAAGCACAAAACAACAATGCAAATGGAATTCATGCAAAGGCTTATTTATTGTGGGATTTCCATGTTCTATGTGAAAGCAAGCTCGTAAGAATTAATTAATGAGACATGAGGGATTGCATATGGAATGGTCTCATATTTAAAGCTTGCTAAATTGAAATGAAAAAGATGACAATACAAATGAATGGTTGATTCAACACAAGATGTGACTTGATGGCTTGAGATGGTGAAGATGGCAAGGAAAGGCTTCGAGGTACTAAGCATGGGTGAAGGGCAAGCGATGGCTTGGTGGCCGAAGAACCTAGCTAGGGTGAAGAAGAAAGTACTTGCATTTAGTTGAGGTACTAATCAAGCTACGATGGTCATATTGATGTGGAGAATCAAATCTATATTAGACAAAGTGTTTGAAGTGACTTGATGCATTTGGAGTTATTCATATTCGATGAATGGAATCAAGTCATGTGCTCAAGATGGCTATGCTCAAGTGACAAGATCAATATCAATATGTTACCACCCTTACTTGATGAAGATTGAAAGAGACGGCATTAATTCAAAAGAGGTCAACTCAAGCGGTATAAATTCATTTTTCCTTTAATCTTGAGTTTAATAGGTATGTCTTACTATTAAGAGGGATGCATCATGTTGATAGATAATGTTTCATAAGTGCTTAAACCAACCCATGTGAGTTTTGAGTATTTGAGAGACAAAAGAGCTAACTAATTTCTTGTTGGTCTGGCAATACCGGACACGTCCGGTTCTGATATTTGCCCAGCAATGGTAAAATTGTTGTTCTTGGATTAGTTCATCGGGAGTTCCGACATAAGTTGGGAGTTCCAACGGTCAGGAGTTCTGGCAATAGTCAGGAGTTTCGATGTCTCATGCTTTAACTGACTTGGAGAGTTCAGTGTGGTGGTCATACCGGACATGTCTGGTATGGACGACTAGAGGCCAATGGCTAGTTTTCAAATGCCTTGACGGTTGGGAGTTCCAACGTGAGTCGGGAGTTTCAATGGTTGGAAGTTCCGGTATGCGTCGGGAGTTCTGACACCTCACAAACTTCAACTCAGTTACTTAGTTTTCAAATATGTTGAGGGTCAGGAGTTCCAACGTGAGTCAAGAGTTCCGACAGTCAGAAGTCCCATAATTCATCAGGAGTTCCGACGCCTCACAACATCACTATAACTTAGTTACCGTTGGCGCAGTGTAAGTCATACCGGACATGTCTGGTATGGCAACGGCTATATAACGGCTAGTTTTTCTAAGGGGGCTATAAATACCCCCAAGCCTCCACCTTTGGAGGCTGCTAATTCTGCTAATCCTCTAGCATGTTTTTGAGCTTTGCCAACTCTCCCAACCCTCTCTTAGTGAGTGTTTAATCAAATTTGCCAAATCAAATTGTAGGTTGAGTGAAATTCAAAAAGAGAGCAATTCAACCACTTGAGCACTTGTGCATATTATCAATCTCATGATTCACATTTGTTACTCTTGGACTCTTTGGTCCTAGATGGCTAGGTGTCACTGGAGAGCACCCAAGAGATTGTGGTGTGCTTCAAAAAGTTTGTAACGGTCGATTCCGCCACCTCAAAATCAACTAGTGGAAGGAGAAAAAGGAGTTGGAAAAGACTCCGGCTAGAGTGACCTTTGTGGTATCCTCTAGGGCTGACCTTAGCTGGGTCACCCGCAGCCCCCTCAACGGAGAGTAGGACTCGAACGAGTTTGAACTTCGGTAAAACAAATATCGTGTCTCAATTCACATTTCATTTGATATTTATGTTGCTCTAGCTCTTGTGCAGGCTCTCTGTGTATATTGTCATCTCTAGTAGGTGCCTGCAGTTTGGTTTGAAGATAGAAATTGAAAGGAGCAAGTTCGGGGGTGATCTACAGAAATCGTGTATATAGGACACGTTCAGTATTCATACCAGACATATCCGGTATTAAAGCTCAGTACTAAAAATATTTATTCTCTGTTCTAACTTTATGTTGCAGGGTTGTAGCTTCTAGATATATTATTTATACCTTATTTACTCTATGGCCAACTTGTGAGGGGTGGTATTACTCTTAATTTGGAGTTTCCATTTTGGAAACCCCCTTTTCTAATTGTTTCCGCATTTAAAGGTGTTAATTTTTAGAAATACCTATTCACCAACCCTCTAGGCGGCATTCTAGGTCCTTTTAATCAGGGTCAAGTTGACCTACCCTATGTTGGCCTACTCATCCTCCAGCGCTAGCACGCCCCATGGAATGTTGGGGTCCTCCTCCTCGTCGTCGCTCTCCTCTAAAGCCTTGTCGATGCCTTCCACGCTAGAGTTCGCTCGCTCCTTCTTTGCCTTCTTCCGATCCTTCTTTGCCTTCACTACCTCAGCCATAGCATGGTTCACCGCCCTCCATGCCATGTCCTCGGGCAGTGCTGGGTCAGAATCATGGGTGATGAGGCCGGGCTGCAAATCCTGGCGGTTAGAATTTGAGAACAGAGGAGGGTCGGCCAAGAAAAGAAACTCGAACAAGGCTTACCAGTTCGACAAAACCCTTGTCTAGCCGCATCATGGGATGCCCTAGGACCGGGTACACTGGGGTGAGATCCACCAACCGATTCGTCGGGAACTCCATCGCCTCCTTGAGGCATTGTGCCATTTCACCGACGCTAAGGGCCTTGCCAGCGACCATCATTGTCCCTTCGGGCACGGAATCCGACATCATCTTATACATTGGAAGGGCGCACACCATCAGTAGTACCAGCCTCCTGATGTGGTATGCTCCGATGATGCCGATCCCATGAAGGTTGCGGTGCTTCAGAGTCGTGATGGCCTTGAGTATGTCGTCGAGCCTCTTCTGCTCCTTCTCGATGGGCCCATATCTCCACACCTCTGGCACCTCCTCGATCAGGTGGTTGATGAAGATTGGTAGGGGGGCATCATTGTTGTTCTTCAGGTAGAACCAGAGCTTATGCCACCCTTTGTTGGACTTCGACAAAGGGATGGACATATACTCCAACGCCCGTCTGCCCCATAGACGGATGCTCGTGTACCCCATCAGCACCGCCAGGTCTAGCTTCTTCTTCTCCTTCTTCTATAGCTCGACGATGAAGAAGTACTTCCATAGCTCAAAGTGGGGCTCGATCCCCAGATACCCCTCGCATAGCACAACGAAGGCCGAGATGTGCTGAATCCCATTAGGATTCAGATGCTGCAGCTCTAGCCCATAGTAGTGCAGTAGCCCTCAGAGGAATCAGTGGGGAGGAGTAGCGAACCCTCACTCGTGGAAGGGGATGAAGGAGACGATGTAGCTGTCGGGCAGCAACAGCACATCCTTGCCACCAGGTACGATCCACTCATTTGCCATGGTCCTTGCATAGAGAAGGCCCTTCTTAACTAGACCCTCCATGTGCGCGTGGAGAACATCGAAGCATGGCCACAACACCATCGAGGAATGGGGATGGCAATGCAGAAGATGCGGTGGTGGCGTAAGGCTGGAGACCGAGAACTTCACTGGTGGTAAAGTGGAAATAGGGAAACAAAGGCTGAGACTCGAGAGCAAAAGGCAGAAAGATTAGAAGGGCAAAGGATGCAGCTACACATACGAAGGCTAGGGAGAAACCGCTTTGTTTATAAGGTAAGGGCGGAACGGGCAAGCGGTGAACCATCCACCTAAATTAATGCGCCACACGCCCCACCAGATCCATTTCCTTTGGGGCTCGAGCCCTCATTATTTCTCGTAGCATCAGTCACCTCACTGCCTCAAGAGAACAAGCGCACGTCTATCCCAATCTTCCCCGTGAAGGATCTGTCAGGCGACGGTTCAACTTCAAAGGCCATGGGCCACCGCAGGTAAGAGGGATACAGAGCTAAAAACGCTCCTACGGCCCATTAACGCCCAGGAGTTCAAAGGCTAGCCCACTAGTGGGTTCATGACCGCTCTAGGGCACCTTAGAGTGAGGGGAGGTTAAGGACGGGCCCGCTAGCGGCCAATACCCAAAGCGCGCGAAGTGCCACGGGCATCCTGACCCTCGTTTTGAGTCTTGGATGATGTAAGGTCCATGGTTTTTCCCCGAAAGAAAGGCATCGAGCCCTTAGATAGGTTGAACGGATCCAGGAACTATATGAACCAACCACCAAGAATCTAGAGTCAGTCACCTGCTAACCTCGAACCGGGCCGCCACGAGCACCGTGCTCCATCCAGCGAGGAAAGCATGGCATGGCTCAGCCCCTTTGTTCTAGCGAATGAACGCATGAGGGATGATGATCACAAGATGAACCGACCCCCTGCTACGTGTGGGGTCTCAGCATCGCAAGGAGACCGAATACACGGTCGCAGACAAACAACGAGTGTCATATGCAGCTTTCCATCCTACAAAAACAACATAACAAACAGTACTCCCGTGCACCCTCAGGCAATGGATTGCAAAAAGCCTTTGCAGGAGTGTCTCACTCCTCCAAAGGCTTGGGGGCTACACCCACCAGGTGCGTTCGCGCGCACCCGGTGGAATATAAATTACTGGCGCATCTCCTCCCTAGGGGCTGGGTGCCCGTGTCCACTTTGCCAGTCTCCCACATAGAGGCTTGGTATCTAAATCCTACTCAGTTACCCTACACGGTATAATGAACCGAGGGAAAAACGCCGAAGTTCTAATAACAACCCGCCCCCATGGCACAACGGACACAAAAGCAACAAATCACAAAAAAGCCTTTGCAAGAGTGTCTCACTCCTCTAAAGGCTCGGGGCTACTATCAGATATCTATACCAGGGTATCCGAGCCAAAGGATTAAAGAGCATCATGTTGCCTCATCCGATGGTTAAAGATGCAACTACGGCCTCATCCAACTCCGAGGGTGAAGTTTCCACCTCGTCCGACGCCAAGGATGAGGTTTCCGCATCGTTCGACTCTGAGGGCGAAGTTTTCGCCTCATCGGACCCCGAGGGGCCAGGCCACGCCTCGTCCAACACCGAGGATGAGGTTTCCACATCGTTCGACCCACAGGGGCTGGGACACGCCTCATCTGGTCCCACGGGGAGGGCCCTGCCTCATCCGGCCCTCGGAGGTCGGATTCCATCTCGCCCTGCTCCTAGGGAGAGATTTTTGCCTTGCCCGATCCTTGGGGATCGGATCTGCTACCGGACCAAAGTAGTGGTCCTAGGGTAGGATTTGAACTGCTTCAACCACTACGGCATGGAGGTGCACGCCTAGGAGCACGTCTCGGATGCGTCCTGATGCAACTGGCGGTCACATCAGGCCATGCTGGGAAACTCACGTCGTCCATCACGTCAATAAGCCAGCATTGTGCTACCAACTCCCTGCATGAGCACCGTCCAATGTCAGTCAATCGACGTCAGTTGACTGGCACTGTACTACCAACCCCTCGTATGGCCTCTATCAGGGAACCCCCTGACCATTCCGTCCGCTCGGATGGGACGGAAGACAAGAATGGTGCGCGACGCCCGCATGTAAGCTGCAACGACCAACAGGACCCCGGTACAACGCCGCTGCCACCATGATCTATAGGGTCAGCAGGCCCCACACGAAGAGGAGGACGGTATACCCCCGGGAGCCTTATTTCTTTCTTGTTTTTTCCTATTCCCTTCGGCTATAACCCCTGCTTTCCCTTGGCCTATAAAAGGGAAAGCAGAGCGTCGCACATCAATTGATTGAACAAACACACCGCATCACACCAGAGACTTGGGAGCTATCTCCCTCTCTCACCCGTTTGTAACCCCTACTACAAGCTCAGTGCTGGTAACACGAGCAGCCCAAAACTAGACGTAGGGACATTTGGCCTGAACCAGTATAATCCTTGTGTCTTCTTAGCACACCATCCGGGTCTGAGGCACAATATACAAATTTACTAGCCGATGCTTACCTAAAACACTGTCAGTTGTCTTCCTCTGACTCCAAGTCCTCGAGCTCCGACTCTGACTCAAAGTCGACGCCGGCCTCTACTGCGCGCAGGGCCTCGACTCCGACTCGAAGTCGATGCCGGCCTCTGCCGCGCGCAGGGCCTCCACGGCGTCGGCCACGAGCCGCCATGCCTCGGCGATGCGGGCCTTGCTCGTCGCCGTGCCGCTGTAGCCTCTGCGGCCGCCATCGCCTCCACATCGCGCGCCTCGCGCTCGCGCTCCGCTCGTGCAGCGCGCCTCTGCTCCACCGCTGCAACTGCCGCCCGCTCCTCCACGCTCGTCGCCTCATTCACCGTGAGCCTCGCGCTGCTCCGCCTCCGCCCGCCCATCTGCTGCCGCCGCAGCCTCCTTGGCGATCGCCGTCTTCCTAAACCACACGCTCAATGTCGTCGAGCCGCGGGAGGAAGCGCACGAGGAGGCGCGGTGTAGACCGGCATCGTCCACCATGGGGAGTGGGTGGTCGGGGTCGGGGTCGAGGTCAAGGGGTTCAGGGTCGTGGTCGGAGGGTGGTCGGGGTCGGGTCAGGGTGGTCGGGGTCGGGTCAGGGTGGTCGGGGCGGTGTTGAGGTCGGGTCGGGGTGGTCTGGCCGAGCTCTGGTACTAATTGTTGGCCCAAAATGAACTTTTCCTTTTATCCCCCCCCCCCCCCCCCCCCCACACACACACACACACGTTTCAAAAACCATGGCTGTCTTGGGGTACGTATAGGAGTTGCTAACTTGGAGGCTAAGAAAGCTTGCAGCATATTCTAGGGTAGATGCTGAAGTATATGCTAAAGTAGATACTTAGATGCTAAAGTAAAGGATAAAGGTGGCCATATGCACCACCAACCACTCCACTACCACCTAGACTTATTCTATCAAGATCAGCCCCTCTTGCATTTGCTTGTTATCCTACCTAGATGCTCATTTTGATTTCAGTCCCATGGCCAAACATGAATGATCGAGTGTACCAGTTATTTAGGACTTTCATCCAAACCACTTTTTCTTGTTAGCTGAAGAAGATTTTTTCCATCTGTTTGCCATGTCTGGTTAGTTGCATTGAAGGCTAATTGGAGAAGTAAGTTTTAAAAGTTTTTTCTTATTTGTTTTCGAAATAAATGTTCATGCCTTTTATGGTAAAATATATGTATTATAGTTTCTAATTTATAATGTTTCATTCTTTCAACTATCAATTGATGTAAAAATATTTAACATCTGAAGCTCACTCGCATATATGTCAATTATATATGACTCACAGTTAAGCTCGATATCAAATGATGTACAACAACGGATATACTTAATTGTGCTGGTACCCAACACAAGATGATTATGGAGGATCCACTTCCCTGCATGCTTGATGCCGATGGTTTGCTGGATCCTTAATGATTCAAGCTTCCTGTCTGTGTTGATGGATTGGCCGCTGCTTCTCATCGCCATGTTGGTCGAATTGTCGGTGGTGGGGTGCTTGGTGCTGGTCACGGCGTCACCGTCCTCGTGAAGCAGTTGGTGGTGAGGGCAGTCTATTCTTGTGCACACACGCTTGATTTATTTTTGGTTGGTTCTTCAATGAAACAGTTCAGGATTCTTCCGTGAAATGGTGCTGCGAGATTTGGTGTTTTAATGATATTTCTAGCCTGCTGCCTTCTATGTCAAATGACATGGATCATGTTTTGATTGGGGGCAGAATTCATGGTTGGATTAGCTAAACTCGTGCAGCTTTGACCTTGAGATAGCTGAAATCAGTGCTAGATGGTGGATCTAAAATAAGATTTACTCTCTTTGGGAAGTTAGGATGTTTTGGGTGCGAAATTGTCAATTCAGTGTACATATTGTTAATACGTTATGAGTGATATTGCAAGAGGTTAAAATGCTTGAATTTGTAAGTTTCCTCTAGCCTTGCAAATATTGTGTATGCTTCATCCTGAAATCAGATGGAGTACACATGATGTCTCCTCTAGTTTAGTCTCTGATATCGGAAAATTATATGATCCAGAATTTTCATCTTGATAGGAACAAAGTCAAGGGTGCACTATTTCAGAGAAGCCGGCTTCGAAACTTAGTTTTTTGAACTGATGGTCCGTTGTTTTCATCCCTTCAGATCACCCTACTTGCTGATGATGTCTTACGTTGCCTGTCCTGTACATGGTTGATTAATCACCTGTTAGTGTTCCCACACCTTTCAGGCATGTTTCTTTTCCATCAACTCATATAAAGGGGGTCAGCTACTGCATTCCATGGTACTCTTGTTGATCATCCATGTTTCTTTTGTTTTGTTCCATTATTACCAGATATAGCATGTTGGTCATCCGTGTTTAGTACTGTACTGGTCAGTTTTCTTAAAATTGCTCTATGTTGTGGCTATGTTTTTGTCAAGTAAGTATGTCATGGAGACTTGAATTTCTCCATGTTGTTCCTACCTATTTGTCAAGCAAGCATGTCATCCAGACTGATTGGTGTTTCAGAGTGCACTTTCAAATTTTGCAATATTTAGTTGAGTCATCTGATTTCAGGATGAAGCATACACAATATTTGTCAAGCAAGAGTACATCTGATGCTAGATTGTGCCTAAAGAGTAGCAGGTTTGGAGTCCTCTTGCCTCCTCTTTTAATCTGACTAACCATTTTGCATGATCAATCATATAACAATCAGGTTATCGAAGTGAACTGTGATTACAATACAAATTACAGGTACAGAAACTGAACTTCATTGCTTGTAAGAAGTACTTTTACTGTTGATACTTTGTAGCTTAGGCATCAAATGCAAATTAGGATTAGATTACACATATGTATTTCACTACCAGATTCAGCTTCTTTGCCGAGTGCCTCAGGCACTCGGCAAAGGCCGATATACACTCGGCAAAGCCTTTGCCGAGTGTAAGGGTGCTCGGTAAACAGTTTATCGGCAAAGACCTCTTTGCCGAGTGTACTTTATCGGGCACTCGGTAAAGCCTTTGTCGAGTGCTAATCTGACACTCGGCAAAGAAAAGTCGCCGCGACGGCGAGCGCCACCGTGACGGCGGCTTTGCCGAGTGTCAAGGTCAAGCACTCGGCAAAGGTCGCCGCTTTGCCGAGCGCCGTTGGCTCAGACACTCGGCAAACAGGCGACCTTTGCCGAGTGCCTGGCCCGTGGCACTCGGCAAATCTGTGATGTTTGCCGAGTGCAATGGCCTTTGCACTCGGCAAAGCATGTTCCCAGGTAGTCACTTCGCCGAGTGTCATGGCCATTGCACTCGGCAAAGGGACTGAAAAGAGTCTTTTTTATTTGTTTTTTACATCCCATCCAAACAAACAGAAGATATATATAATAAACATCACAAAATGGTGTCACATTATCGTTGCATTAACATGCAGTACAACTAATAATACACCGTACCAATCATAGAAACATACATTGAGTTTAATTTGTTAGCGAGTCCACTGTTGTCACATAGTTTGAGGACAATCAATTCACGATCAAGCTAACTAGTATGTATCAATTCACAATCAAGCTAACAAGTATTTTATCCTATATATCTTTTCTAAGGCAAATGGGTGGCACTTCCCCTGTCTCGGCATCAACATCTCTTGTCTTTGGTCAGAATCTCTTCTAGAGAGATGATCTGCAAAAATGGTGAAACATGCTTGCAGATAACCGCTGGGCCTCTGCCTCCACGCACCGCACTGCTGCCTCCTCAGGCCTTCTATAGCCAGATTGTTCTACAAAATAAGACCACAAATCAGTAAGCATTTCAGTTAAATGAGCCATAAGTTCATTCATAGTAAAGTGGAACCAAAGATAGATGCTGATTGTAAGACATCACCAAAACAACTTAATTATAGTTCATCACAATAGGCATGTACACTTTTCATAAGTCAAATGGGCAAATGACAAGCATATTGAGAGCTCATGCCTTTTTCATAAACTACAGTCCAATATCATGCATTAAAGATATTTTCTAGCATTATACTTTACACATGAATTTAAATCTATCATACACCAGTAAGTTGAAAGGAGCAGCAGGTATCATCAGACAATGTTATAAAAGATGTACATCAAGGAACTGATGCAATTTAGATGAAGAAATGCTGAAGACAGTTTCTGAAACTACTATACTCACATTTGCTTGCGTCCAATATAGATGGCCTTGCAGATCTACTGGGTCTTTCTTTTCTGCTTAAGCCAAGGTTAAAGATTCACGTGCACAAGTGTTGTGGCCAATAGCAAACCGTGTAACTGTTTCAGTAGAGACCCTTGAATGTTCAGAGTAATTTTAGAGCATCTCATGAGTCAACACAATCCAAGAAAGATGTTTTTATCAGCAAACCAAGAGATACAGTGAAACTAAGATGGTTACATGCATTATACCAATTGATGTCTAACTAATACATACAAGATTGGATTTTTTTATGAAGTTTTGGTTAACTGCTAAATATACCTGTACCTTTTAAGAAGACACGTAAATTATCCCAAATTCCATGCGGGTCAATTATCCCATTTGTGTTCCCATCTGAATATAAGCTATAAATACAAGCTAATAATATCCAGACCTCAATTGATAACGAAGGGAAATCCAAGCTCTAAATACAATCATCATACACACCTGCTCCATCTAAGGACCAAGGTAGCATCTCCATCCTCTGGTACCCTAAACAAGAATACAAGATACATAATTTTTAGAAAACAGACACCAAGAAACGAAAGTGCATGAACCTGAACGTGGCAGATCCGGTCTCCCTCGAATGAGCGGCCGTGGATCTGGCCTCCCTTGCACGAGCGGGGGCCTCTAATGGCCGCTCGATGCCGAGACTTGGTGACAGATGACGACGGCGACGGACGAGACTGAGTGGGGATGGAGGCCGTGGCAGGGACAACAACCGCAATAGGGAGGGAGAGGAGTAAGTGGAGTGGATTTGTGCGTAACGAGGACGGCGACCGGACGACCGCGTTGTGGGGACAGTTGCTGTGGCGGCTGGAATGGCGGCCGCGGCCGCGGCGGAGAGGACAGCGGACACAGCAGAGACGGCGCCTCGGTGAGCTCGCGTTGGCGGTGGAGATGCGGCGAGGAGCGGTGCTCGACGCGAAAGTCCGTGAGAGATGCTGCTAGCTCGGCGCTCTCCTCCTCTTCTCTTTCTCCTCCTCCAGCGGCGCGGCGCGGCGCGGGGGGCGGCGGTGGCGCCAGCGCGTGCGTGTGTGCGTGTGTGCGGTGTGTGTGGGCCGGCCCAGCCGGCGGGGTTAAATCCCCCCTTTGCCGAGTGTCCCTGATCTGGCACTCAGCAAAGTTTTTTTTATTTTTTTTAATTCTTTGCCGAGTGCCACCTGATCTGGCACTCGGCAAAGAGGGTTTTTTTAAAAAAAAAAAAATCTTTGCTGAGTGCCCCGATTTGGCACTCGGCAAAGTTTTTTTTTTTAATTTTTTTAAATTCTTTGCCGAGTGCCACCCGGTCTGGCACTCGGCAAAGAGGGGTTTTTAAAAAAAATTAACATTCTTTGCCGAGTGCCAGCCGTCCTGACACTCGGCAAAGAGGCTCTTTTGCCGAGTGTCATTTTTTGACACTCGGTAAACCATATTTTTTCACTTTTGACCTCCAAACTTTTTCTGTAGTCCTCATACAATACCTGATATTCCATGTTGTCTTGGACTTTTTCTATATTTTTTTAATTTATTTCATTTAATTGAATTTTCTTGGATAATTCAAATTATAACTGCTAGTCATTCGAATAATGAAAAAAAAATGAATGGAAAAATTATATTCATGTTATTTAGTATAATGTGAGGCCGTATCCAGGAACAGACCATCAATTTCGAACATCTTGTTCACGAAACATGACCACGAACTTGCGGTCGAGTTGTTTTTAAATTCTATAAAAAGCAAACGAAGTCTAAAAATCATGAAACTTGTCAAGACGTCAAGATATCATATGTGGAGGCTATGATAAAAAAAATTAAGGAGGTTTCACGCAAGTTTGTCACGAACGATGCTTACCACCTCGTCGGCCTCTTCACGAAATCATGAAACTTCTTCGGAGATTCTTCGGTTTGCAAGCATTGTACGTGACAACTTATGAGAAACCTACTCAATTTTTTATCACAGCCTCCACATATGATATCTTGACATCTTGACAAGTGTGGCAGAACCACCCGAAATAGCATACTTACGGAGGCGCTCATCTTCCACCAGACACTAAGCACCCCGAAAGCAACTACAACGAGCGGTATCCGTCGGGCACACCTCGAGGGAGAACCCGAAAGATCCACATTTTTCCCAAGGATCCAATAATGAAAACGAGTTACAACACAAGTCCATCTCATACATTAGAGTTTCTTAAAAGTACATTATTACAATACTAAATACAGAGTGCGGAATGATAAACAGCGGAATATTAAAAGATAACATCTAGCGATAAGATAACGAGGATTCCGTCTAAGCCCACCAGATGGATCCTCCACACAAGGAACTCCTCAAGCATCACCTACAACAGGGGTAAATAAACCCTAAGTACACAATATACTCGCAAGACTTATCCGATCAGTGGGAATACTTTCCCGACTCCAAGGAATATGCTAGGCTTTATGGTTGCTGGTTCTCTTTTAGCAAAAAGCAATACTAATAGTGAGTCCTTATTGATACATTATTATCATCAGCCGTATTAAGTTTTTATCTAGTCAATCTATATAAGCACATGTGCTACTTTCAAGCAAGAGTTGAGTAATCGATATTGTTCCTTCTCCTTTTCCACTTCTAGTTCTTACTACGGTGCTAAACCGTAGACAAGCCGTACCGGATAACCTAGCGATTCGCGAATCAATGTGCCCAGCTGGGTGCCCCGAAGACACATGCCCCGCTTGTACCCTAGGCACAAGCAGGACTAACCCACCACTCTCCTGTCCCAGGTGTCCAGGTCCCCGTCCAAACTTGGACTCCAAGCCCCCGCCTCTGAATCCCGGACTTAGTGCGGTGCAAGGACCTCCACCACCTCCTCTTCCCATCAGTCGGTCCAGAAAGAGCCGGATCCGCGACAAGAGAGCAGTAAGTCTTCCCTGCGCCCATACCCAAGTATGTGCTCGGGACAATAGTCTATGACCTGCCTAGAGTCATATGCAACGACTGGTCCTTAATCGACACAGACAGGGAAAAAGTGTAACCAGGCTATGCCCTGTTGGCCGCAGGACACAACCCCTCACACTCACCAGTACCAAATCCACATCCCTGTCCGGTCACCATTTTTCCTTTCCATTATTTTATCGTGATATCATAGTGTAATCACCTATTTGCGAGTAACGTCAGGTTACTCACGCTACCGACATCCTGAGCATAGCAGCTACTCGACCTGCACTAGTAGAACTCATGGTGGATATATCTATATATGTAGTTTCCATAAAATGCCTGTAGCGTAAATGCATATCATATAAATATATTCAGTGATCATTTAAAAATAGGGGTTATGCACCGGGGCTTGCCTTGGGCAGGTGCCGGGTCAGCAAAGTCAGCACCAACAGGCTCTTGGGCTCCCTCCTACGCAAAGAGCTCCTCCTCGTACTCCTCGATCACCTCGTCGTACTCCGGCTCACCGACAGGTACGAAGTCTACCTGTTCGTGATCTACATAAAATGACGATGCAATGATTAACACTATGGCAACAACAATTCTCAATGCAAAAGTACCCTTATTAAATTACTAAGTGAGGTTTACCCACTAAAGTCTAAGCTATGTACCAGCACTACTAACAAGTATGAACGCGTCATATATTCTTGCAGTGACTACGAATATTCCAACTCCTAATGCCAGTTTACGATACATACCCTAAAGCAAGGATAATAACTACGCCATTAAGTGACTCGCTCTATGGCTACCTATTTTACAGCAAGTATGTAAAGGTCTAAGGACCCTACCGTAACAATTTCGAACCTAAAACTATTATCGGTTTACCACAACAAATCCTGCAAGTAAAGATCGATATACCGCTAAGCTTTCTACGTTAATCTTATGAGCCTACCATCCTAACAGCTAATGGTGAACTAACTGTACTAATAGGTAGATGGCATTTTTGTGAACCTAACAAACTTGGTTTCACTATTTTTAGACAACCATGCAATTTACTACTAATTATCGAAGTTTAGCTTGAAACTGAATTGAATAAGCAGTAGCAAATTCACTGGAAATAAGAAAAACGAAACCTCACTCGCGGCCCACATGGTCCGACGCAGCCCAGCAGGCGGGCACGGCCCAGCTCGGCGGGCGCGGACGCGGCGCAGGCCCAGCGCGGCAGCGCGGTCCAGCAGCGGGCGCGGCCCAGCAACGCGCGGCGTGTGGGCGCGGCCCAGCAACGGCAGACACGCGCGCGACGCGGGCAGGCAAGAGCGGACGGGCACGCGGGCGCGGCAGCAGCGGCAGCGGGCCGAGCGCGCGCTGCAGGCCGACCCACGGCGGGGGCGCGGCGCCAGCACGAGCAGGCCCAGCAGCAGGCGCGCGGCAGCAGCAGCGGGCTCGAGCAGCGTGGCCCAGCCAGCGGCAGCGGCAGCGGGCACGAGCAGCGCGGCCCAGCCAGCGGCAGCGGCCCCCAGTGGCGTATTTCAATGTATTACGGCTTTATTTTCCTACATGAAAAGCGGCCACAAACACGTGTGACGTAGGGGTGACGTCATGCTAACGTCAGCAAGCTAAGATCAACAGTAACGCACCGCCGGTCGCTGCTCGCTCTGCTCGGGCGAGGTTCCGCCGGCCACGAAGAAGACGCAAAACGGCGGTGGAGCTTTGAATGAAGTGGGCAGTGCGATGAGCAGCTGGAGGAGAAGCTAGCAGTGCAGTGGAGCAAGCGGAGCGACGAATCCAAAATTGAAGCACAGTGAGACGCTACGATCGGCGAGGTGATGTCAATCGAGCAGCTAGCTGTCTAGCGGAGCCACGGACACGACGAATTTCATTAACGCGCTACGGTCATGGCGAATTGAAAATGAGAGGTCCCGTCGGTCATGGCGACAGCGGAGACAGTGGCGTTGGCACATCCACGGTCATTAACGCAAGGTACGCGTGCACATGACGATGGGGGACAGTGAGACGTGCCCCGGCGACTGTCCACGCGGCCGACACGCAAGCCGACGAAACTCGGGCCTGCGTCGCCGCAGACAGCATCAGACAAGGAACCAGAGCGCGACGTGACGCCGAAGTGACGAGTGCAGAGCTGATAGGACTCATGCGTAGTGCACATGCGTGCGGTGGCAGGCAACCGAGGCAACAGTGGTGACCGCGGCCAGTCCAGCATAGTTCGACATAGGTAACGTGCACGGTTTCACGTCGAATTCCAATTCCGAGCTACCTGTTTCATTGTCGACTACTGAGTACGTACTACAAATTTTATTAAAGTTTACATACATGATCTACATCATTTTTATTCAATAAAAATCCGTTTAGAATACTAAACAATATAAAGCGACATGAAACTTAACATTTATTTCTCGTTTCGGATGAACGTTTCAAATGTCGTATATCGACTTATACTCCAAATCACACACATGTACAAACAAGCATGAGGCTAATGCAGTGTTTTAGCAAAAACATTACAATAAAACACCGAGGGTGTTACAAATCTACCCCCCTAAAATAAAATCTTGACCCGAGATTTCATGTGCCTAGTGTGAGAAAGAGATAGGGAGTACATTTGGCGCAACACTAACTATCCAACCTAGAGAGGGGATGGGGGTAGTGCTTTGTTAAGTAGTTCTCTTGCTCCTAGGTGGCTTCGTCCTCTGAATGGTTTTACCATTGTACCTTGTAAAACTTTATCACCCTGTTCCTGGTCACTCTCTCCTTCTCATCCAAGATTTTTATAGGATGCTCCACATAAGACAGATCAGGTTGGAGCGGAAGTCCTTCTATTTCCATAGATTCTTCAGGAACTCATAGGCATTTCTTCAGTTGCGAGACGTGAAATACATTGTGAACTGCCGAGAGAATTTTAGGGAGTTGGAGACGATAAGCAACGGGACCACACTGCTGCAACACCTGGTATGGACCCACATACCGTGGGGCTAACTTGCCATGGACACCAAACCAATGTACCCCTCTCATAGAAGATACCTTGAGATACACAAAATCTCCAGCTACAAATTCCAAAGGTCTTCTTCGCTTGTCTGCGTAAGCCTTCTGTCGACTCTAAGCTGACTTCAAGTGTTCACAAATTATATTTACTTTCTCTCGAGCCTCCTTTATGAAATCAGGCCTAATGTACTCATGGTCTCCTACTTCAACCTAGTTTAGTGGCGTCCTACACTTCTATCCATATAAAGCTTCAAATGGCGCCATGCGGATACTCTCCTGATAACTGTTATTATAAGAAAATTCTGTCAGCTTTAAACAATGATCCCACTTCTCAGGAAAAGAGATGGTACAAGCCTGCAGCATATCCTCGAGCACCTGGTTCACCCTTTCAGTTTGACCATCAGTCTGTGGGTGGTATGCCGAGCTTCTGAGAAGACGAGTACCTAAACACTCCTGGAGTTTCTCCCAGAAACGAGAGACAAAAACTGACCCTCTATCAGAGATGATGGTGAGAGGAACTCCATGTAGGGTCATAATCCAATCAAAGTATAACTCCGCATACTTCTTTGCATTGTATCTAGTGTCCACCGAAAGGAAGTGGGCAGACTTGGTGAGACGGTCCACAATGACCCAAATAGAATCAAAGCCAGAGGAGGTGCGGGGTAAACCCACAATGAAATCCAGGGAAATATCCTCCCATTTCCAAACAGGAATGGGCAAGGGCTATAGATATCCAGGAGTACGCATATGATCTGCCTTGATTCTACCACAAGTGTCACACTCTACAACGAACTGGGTGATATCTTGCTTCATGTAAGACCACCAGTATAGTTGACGTAGATCATGGTACATCTTGTTGCTACCAGGGTGGATAGACAGCTTGCAATGATGGGCTTCTTTTAGAATCTTCCTTTTTAGCTCCTCATTAGATGGAACCACCAGTCTATTCTTGTATCTCACGACTCCCATCTCATCAATGCTAAAATGAGGTCCACGTCCTTCAGCTAGCAACTTCTTGATGTGAGGAATCTCTTCGGGGTCTTCCTTCTGCTCCTGAATAATTTGCTCCAGCAATTCTGATGTCAATGCAATATGAGCTAGCACCTCTATGTGGTGAAGTGACAAGGGTATTTCCTCAACCTGATGTGACTTACGACTTAAGGCATCAGCTACCACATTGGCTTTTCCTGGATGGTAGTGGACTTCCAAATTATAGTCCTTGATCAACCCTAACCATCTCCTTTGCCTCATGTTCAACTCAGACTGAGTGAAAATATACTTAAGGCTCTTGTGGTCAATGAAGATATGCACTTTGTTGCCCAACAAATAATGCCTTCAAATCTTCAGAGAGTGAACTACAGCAGCTAGCTCTAAATCATGGGTAGGGTAGTTCACCTCATGCTTCTTCAGTTGGCGCAAAGCACAAGCTATCACATGCCCCTCTTGCATAAGCACACACCCCAAACCCGTCTTCGAGGCATCACAGTAAACATCAAAGGGCCTCTCAATATTAGGTTGAGCCAATACAGGAGCAGTGGTCAGAAAAGTCTTCAGGGACTGAAAAGCTTCTTCACAAGCTAGACTCCAAACAAACCTAGCTTCTTTCTAGAGCAGCTTAGTCATGGGCTGGGCTATCTTGGAGAAATCAGGGATGAAACATCAATAGTATCCAGCTAGCCCAAGGAACTAATGGATCTGGTGTATAGACCTAGGAGACTTTCAATCTAATACATCTTGCACCTTGCTGGAATCTACAGAAACGCCTTCAGGTGTCAACACATGTCCCAAAAACTACACTCGATCAAGCCAAAACTCGCACTTGCTGAATTTAGCATACAGCTGGTGCTCCCTTAGCCAAGTCAGTATTATCCGGAGGTGACGAGCATGCTCTTCCTCATTCTTGGAATAGATTAAGATGTCATCAATGAAAACTACCACAAACTTATCCAGCTCCGGCATGAAAACTGAGTTCATCAGGTACATAAAGAAAGTCGGGGCATTGGTGAGACCGAAAGACATCACTAGGTACTCATACAGCCCATACCTAGTAGAGAAAGTTGTCCTTGGTATATCCTGTGGCCTGATCTTGATCTGATGGTAGCCCGATCGGAGATCTATCTTCGAGAACACCATGGCACCAGCTAACTGATCAAACAAAGTATCTATGCGGGGCAAGGGATACTTGTTCTTAACTGTTACCGCATTGAGAGGGCGGTAATCCACACACATCCGTAGAGTACCATCCTTCTTCTTCATGAAAATTGCTGGGCAACCCCATGGTGAAGAACTTGGGTGGATGAAACCCTTGTCCATCAACTCCTCTAGTTGTTTCTTCATTTCTACCAGTTCTCTCGGAGCCATGCGGTACGGACGCCTAGAGATAGGAGCAGTTCTAGGCTCAAGCTCAATGGAGAATTTTACCTCACGGTCCGGTGGCAATCCAGGAAGATCTTCAGGGAAAACATCTAGGAACTCACATACTACTGGAATGGAGGTAAGATCAGGAACGGCTTCAGCATGGGCAGCAACAGGTAAGACCGGTTCTGAGGGTATGATGAGAGACATCCTATCCTCAGAAGACAGAAGTCGTAACTCTACACTTCTTTTCTTCATATCCAATACTACCCCATACACCCACAACTAGTTCATTTCAAGAATAACATCAATGCCTTGCCCAGGCATTATCATGAACTATAGACGGTAAGTGTGGGTGGCTAATACCAAACTTACTGTATCCATGCGGGTATTGATGAACATCTGAGAACCCGCAGTACGGATCTTATAGGCATACGGTATAGCCACAAGTGATAAGTTGTGCTGCTCTACAAACCCCATGCTCATAAAGGAATGCGATGCACCAGAATCAAACAACACCAAAGCTGGATGGGATTCGATGGTAAACATACCAGCCATAACAGTTTCCTGATGCACAACCTGCTGAGCATCCGTGAAGTGCACCTGACCAGATCTACTGGGCACCTTCATCTTGATGAAAGTCCTCTTAATCAACCTGGAATTTGCAGATGGTTGAGACGGCTGAGCTGTATGTTGCTGAGGACACTCCCTAGCATAGTGGCCATCCTTGCCACACTTGAAACAAGCACCAGGCTTGTTCCTGAATCCCTGACAAGGTGGGACCTGCTGTCCCTGAGTTTGCTGGGGCTGCACCTGCTGCTGAGGTGCCTTATACTGAGTAGCGGAAGTCTGTGAGATCTACTGGGGTGACCGGAACGGAGGCCCACTGGATGGCTGATAGGGCCCCCACCTAACAATTTGCACCTTTTGAGTATGAGGGTGGCTGGAGGATCCAGCTGCCACCTGCTTCTGCTTCCAATCCGCCTGAGATGCCCGCTGAAAACCCTCAAGAGCAATGGCGGTGTTCATCAGAGCCCCAAAGGTCTGATAGTTCCCCAGGTATAGTTTCTCCTGAAGAGCAGGAGTGAGACCACGAAAGAAGCGATCCTTCTTCTTGTCATCCGTATCCACCTGTCTACCAGCATACTAAGCCAAGTGGTTGGACTGATTCACATACTCCATTACCGTCCTGCTCTCCTAACGCAGCTCCATGAACTCGGTCACCTTCTGGTGGATAACGCCAGCAAGTATGAAGAACTCACGGAAGGCGGTGGAGAACTCCTGCCATGTTGCCGAATGATCCGACAGCTCCGCGGCTTGGAAAGTATCCCACTAGGCACCTACGGACCCCAAAAGCTGTTGGGACGCAAAGTGCACCTTCTGCTCATTGGCCACTCCGAGCAGCCGAAACTTCTGCTCTAGTGTGCGAAGCCAGTGCTCCGCCTCCAAAGGATCGTCCGACGGCGTGAACGTGGGCGAGTGGGTCTTGAGGAAGTCCTGGTAAGAGGACTATCCCTCAGGACGGCGAGCACCACCCCCATTCCCGCCGTTGCCTCCGGGGCCTCCACGGGCGAGACCCACGACGGCCTGTGCCATAATCTCCATGGCACGAGCTGTCTCCTGACGAGCAGCGGCTGACTCCTGACGAGCAGCCAACAACTCCACCATGACCTCCGCGGCGGACAATGGCGGAGGCGGTGGTGGCGGTGGGAAAGGGTGAGGAACCAAAGGTGGAACCTCCTGAGCTCCCTCGTCGTCACGCTCAAAGGCCCGAGCACTGTCACCATGGCCCTCGTTGGCCGCTCCCGTACTGGTGCTCCCACATCCGGACCTCAGATTCATCTGTAAGAGAGACGAACCAACCATTAGAACACCCTCCTGATCAGGATCCAGAGATTAAAGAAATGGCAGCACATTTATTAAAGCATTCATTAAGTTAGTTCTACCAATTTACTACTTTCATTATACGTGAAGGGGGATTCCTAGTTCAAGTAAGATGCTATTATATGATGCATGCTTCGACCTATATGTTCACTCAAGCCAGAATATAGCGGCATTCGTAACATTTTCGGCACATCGCATACTCACTTTCCGTATACTAAGCGACTTCTTACGCAACGTAAGTTAGTGTACCTGCAGAAAACTGATTAGATAAAACCAGTGCCGCTATCCTAGATACACCATATAGCTAGGGCTTATACTTATATAACTTAACTTAATCGCATCCTACTTTTCGCAAAACTTTTGTTGGTCAAACTTTTAGTTTTGTAAAAGAGTGAGGAACTCGTGACCATTATTGGCTCTGGTACCAACTGTGGCAGAACCACCCAAAATAGCATACTTATGGAGGCACTCGTCTTCCACCAGACACTAAGCACCCCGAAAGCAACTACAACGAGCGGTATCCATCGGGCACACCCCGAGGGAGAACCCAAAAGATCCACATTTTTCCCAAGTATCCAATAATGAAACGAGTTACAACACAAGTCCATCTCATACATTAGAGTTTCTTAAAAGTACATTATTACAATACCAAATATAGAGTGCGGAATGATAAATAGCGGAATATTAAAAGATAACATCTAGCGATAAGATAACGAGGATTCCGTCTGAGCCCACCAGATGGATCCTCCACACAAGGAACTCCTCAAGCATCACCTGCAACAGGGGTAAATAAACCCTGAGTACACAATGTACTCGCAAGACTTATCCGATCAGTGGGAATACTTTCCCGACTCCAAAGAATATGCTAGGCTTTATGGTTGCTGGTTCTCTTTTAGCCAAAAGCAGTACTAATAGTGAGTCCTTATTGATACATTATTATCATCAGCCGTATTAAGTTTTTATCTAGTCAATCTATATAAGCACCTGTGCTACTTTCAAGCAAGAGTTGAGCAATCGATACTGTTCTTTCTCCTTTTCCACTTCCAGTTCTTACTACGGTGCTAAACCGCAGACAAGCCATACCGGATAACCCGGCGATTCGCGAATCAATGTGCCCAGCTGGGTGCCTCAAAGACACACGCCCTGCTTGTACCCTAGGCACAAGCAGGACTAACCCACCACTCTCCTGTCCCGGGTGTCCAGGTCCCCGTCCAAACTTGGACTCCAAGCCCCCGCCTCTGAATCCCGGACTCAGTGCGGTGCAAGGACCTCCACCACCTCCTCTTCCCATCAATCGGTCTGGAAAGAGCCGAATCCGCGACAAGAGAGCAGCAAGTCTTCCCTGCACCCATACCCAAGTATGTGCTCGAGACAATAGTCTGTGACCTGCCTAGAGTCATATGCAACGACCGGTCCTTAATCGACACAGACAGGGAAAAAGTGTAACCGGGCTATGCCCTGTTGGCCGCAGGACACAACCCCTCACACCCACCAGTACCAAATCCGCATCCCTGTTCGGTCACCATTTTTCCTTTCCATTATTTCATCATGATATCATAGTGTAATCACCTATTTGCGAGTAACGTCAGGTTACTCACGCTACCGACATCTTGAGCATAGCAGCTACTCGACCTGCACTAGTAGGACTCATGGTGGATATATCTATGCATGTAGTTTCCATAAAATGCCTGTAGCGTAAATGCATATCATATAAATATATTCAGTGATCATTTAAAAATATGGGTTATGCACCGGGGCTTGCCTTGGGCAGGTGCCGGGTCAGCAAAGTCAGCACCAACAGGCTCCTGGGCTCCCTCCTGCGCGAAGAGCTCCTCCTCATACTCCTCGATCACCTCGTCATACTCTGGCTCACCGACGGGTACGAAGTCTACCTGTTCGTGATCTACATGAAATGACGATGCAATGATTAACACTATGGCAACAGCAATTCTCAATGCAAAAGTACCCTTATTAAATTACTAAGTGAGGTTTACCCACTAAAGTCTAAGCTACGTACCAGCACTACTAACAAGTATGAACGCGTCATATATTCTTGCGGTGACTACGGATATTCCAACTCCTAATGCCAGTTTACGATACATACCCTAAAGCAAGGATAATAACTACGCCATTAAGCGACTCGCTCTACGGCTACCTATTTTACAGCAAGTATGTAAAGGTCTAAGGACCCTACCGTAACAATTTCGAAGCTAAAACTATTGTCGGTTTACCACAACAAATCCTGCAATTAAAGATCGATATACCACTAAGCTTTCTACGTTAATCTTATGAGCCTACCATCCTAACAGCTAATGGTGAACTAACTGTACTAATAGGTAGATGGCATTTTTGTGAACCTAACAAACTTGGTTTCACTATTTTTGGACAACCATGCAATTTACTACTAATTATCGAAGTTTAGCTTGAAACTGAATTGAATAAGCAGTAGCAAATTCGCTGGAAATAAGAAAACGAAACCTCACTCGTGGCCCACACGGTCCGACGCAGCCCAGCAGGCGGGCTCGGCCCAGCTCGGCGGGCGCGGACGCGGCGCAGGCCTAGCGCGGCAGCGCGGTCCAGCAGCGGGCGCGGCCCAGCAATGCGCGGCGCGTGGGCGCGGCCCAGCAACGGCAGACGCGCGCGCGACGCGGGCAGGCACGAGCGGGCGGGCACGCGGGCGCGGCAGCGGCGACAGCAACGGCAGCGGGCCGAGCGCGCGCGGCAGGCCGTCCCACGGCGGGGGCGCGGCGCCAGCACGAGCAGGCCCAGCAGTAGGCGCGCGGCAGCGGCAGCGGGCGTGAGCAGCGTGGCCTAGCCAGCGGCAGCGGCCCCCAGTGGCGTATTTCAACGTATTACGGCTTTATTTTCCTACATGAAAAGCGGCCACAAACACGTGTGACGTAGGGGTGACATCATGCTGACGTCAGCAAGCTAAGATAAACAGTAACGCACCGCCGGTCGCTGCTCGTTCTGCTCGGGCGAGGTTCCGCCGGCCACAAAGAAGACGCAAAACGGCGGTGGAGCTTTGAATGAAGTGGGCAGTGCGATGAGCAGCTGGAGGAGAAGCTAGCAGTGCAGTGGATTGAAAAATGGCAAGCTATGGTTGTGCGGCATGTCGTCTATGCAGGCCACCTCGGTCTTATGGAGCAAGCGGAGCGACGAATCCAAAATTGAAGCACAGTGAGACGCTACGATCGGCGAGGTGATGTCAATCGAGTAGCTGGCTGTCTAGCGGAGCCGCGGACGCGACGAATTTCATTAACGCGCTACGGTCATGGCGAATTGAAAATGAGAGGTCCCGTCGGTCATGGCGATAGCGGAGACAGTGGCGTTGGCACATCCACGTTGGCACATCCACGGTCATTAACGCAAGGTACGCGTGCACATGACGACGGGGGACAGTGAGACGTGCCCCGGCGACTGTCCGTGCAGCCGACACGCAAGCCGACGAAACTCGGGCTTGCATCACCGCGGACAGCGTCGGACAAGGAACCAGAGCGCGACGTGACGCCGAAGTGACGAGTGCAGAGCTGATAGGACTCGTGCGTAGTGCACATGCGTGCGGTGGCAAGCAACCGAGGCAATAGTGGTGACCGCGGCCAGTCCAGCATAGTTCGACATAGGTAACGTGCACGGTTTCGCGTCGAATTCCAATTCCGAGCTACCTGTTTCATTGTCGACTACTGAGTACGTACTACAAATTTTATTAAAGTTTACATATACGATCTACATCATTTTTATTCAATAAAAATCCATTTAGAATACTAAACAATATAAAGCGACATGAAACTTAACATTTATTTCTCGTTTCGGATGAACGTTTCAAATGCCGTATATCGACTTATACTCCAAATCACACACATGTACAAACAAGCATGAGGCTAATGCAGTGTTTTAGCAAAAACATTACAATATAACACCGAGGGTGTTACAACAAGTTTCATGATTTTCGGACTTCGTTTGGTTTTTATAGAATTTAAAAACAACTCGACCGCAAGTTCGTGGCCATGTTTCGTGAACAAGATGTTCGAAATTGGTGGTTTGTTCCTGGATACGGCCTTACACTATACTAAATAACATGAATATCATTTTTCATTCATTTTTTTCATTATTCGAATGACTAGCCGTTATAATTTGAATTATCCAAGAAAATTCAATTAAATAAAATAAATTAAAGAAATATAGAAAAAGTCCGAGAAATGTGCCACATTGGAACATGGAGTACCAGGTATTGTCTGAGGACTGTAGAAAAAATTTGTAGGCCAAAAATGAAAAAAAAAATATGGTTTGCCAAGTGTCAAAAAATGACACTCGGCAAAGGAGCATATTTGCCGAGTGTCAGGAGAAGACACTCGGCAAAGGATTAACGGCGGCTGCCAGCCGTTAACGGCGGCGACCCTTTACCAAGTGTTATTGTTTGACACTCGATAAACCTGGTCTTTGCCGAGTGTTCGGCACTCGGTAAACCACCTTTTTGCCGAGTACCATTTGTTTGCCGAGTGCTTTCTCTCTGACACTCGGCAAACAGCCTCTTTATCGAGTGTCCGATAAAAAACACTCGGCAAAATCTGGAACACTCGGCAAAGAAGCCATCTCCGGTAGTGTTTGCATCAAGTTTGTAATTTTTCTTTCTGTTGCGAAGCTGATATGCTTCATTTTTAATTGAACATGGTAATAGTTTTGAAGCCAACCTGCATGTCATGGCTTATGCTGTACTATAAAAATCGAAAATCTGCTTGTACCTAGCCTGTGCCTGTTTGTTGTTTGTAGTCTGTGAAAGAGGTGAACAATTCCTTGCAATGTATAGTTGGAAGTATCGGTTTGTAGCTGCTCATTATAGTATGCTTGCTTGCTACATACTTACATCAATGTCATTGTAATCAGTCTTGTTCTTCCTGGTAATTTCTTCTGGCCGTCATGCATTCGCATTACAATTGAAGAGTTTCTGGGCCCCATTTTTTTTTTCCTTTGGTCCCGAAACCATGCCGCTGACTAACAGGTGTTTTCATATTGATTTTCCCAAAGGGTTTGTTGATGTCCAGGCTAGCAAATTCATAGGCCCTATGCCTCTCTTGTTGCTGCCAGTGTGGGAGAAGTTTTTCTGAAATTGATTCAATCGGGTTGTTGTACTCGTGCTTGTGCTCTGATTGTTCAGTGCTAACGAGGGTTGATTAAACTTAGGTGGTGTGACATATGCATGTGTTATGCAGTAGCGTTGATTTTTTGGAGAAGAATTGTCTACCATAAATTCGCTTGATTGAACGGTTTTAGCATAGTTCTTTAAGTTTGACAAGTGGGTGGAGAGGGGCGAGGGGCATGCGATCCTCTCCAGCTTCAAGTTGTACAGTGAGTTTCACGAGCTGGGGTTCAAAACCTTCTTGCTCAAGGGCAGAAGCGAGGGGCACCAGGGCGTCACGGTGGAGAATATGAAGAAACAGGGTTTCCATGATTGGGACAAGCAAACTCAGGTGCACCCCTGTCTTAGCCCTCTCAAAGTTCGAAAGTAAGGCCCTCTAGTGCCATTAACATTGACACAAACTTGTCCCCCCTTGACAGTTTGCATCACCCAATTAATCCACCTATCAGGGAAACCCTTCCCTTGCAAAACTTCCTCAAGGAAGTCCCATCTCACCGTGTCATAGGCCTTTTTAAAGTCTATTTTTAGGATTAAGCCCTACTTCTTCTTGTGACTCAGCTCATGTAATACCTCATGAAGGATAACCACTCCTTCTAGTATGTTTCTCCCTTGAATAAAACCAGATTGATTAGGACCAATAACCTCCTTGGCTACTGGGGTAAGCCTGCCTATGAGTACCTTAGTGAAAACTTTATAATCAACATTCAGCAGACAGATAGGCCTGTATTGTTTGATAGTGGCTGCATCTTTGACTTTGGGTACTAAAGTGATCACTCCATAATTCAATCTCTTAATGTCCAAGAAATCTACAAACATTTTGTAATAGTTGTCTTTGATATTGTCCCAAAATTGTTGGAAAAAACTAACCCCATATCCATTTGGGCCTGGTGCACCATCTTGTTTCATATCAAAAACTGCCTGCTTAATCTCCTCCATGGAGAAAGCTTTCACCAGTTGTTGACAAGTTGCTAGTTTTTTTTTTTTAATACTACTTGCCACATGTATATATTTGGTATAAAATTATTATTTATATGATTATTTATTAATATAAAGTTGTTGTTTACTGTGGTTTTTTAAAACATCAAGATAGTTTATAGATGTTTTAAAATTATTGTTCACACGACTCGAAACAATGCAAAATTCTTAACAATGTATTTTGTAGGAAGCTTGCAACAGGGTGCTGTAGTGGGCTTTGAAGGCCCAACCCAAGAAAGAAACTGGGATCACCGAGTATAGGGTTCCTTTTCATCCTATACATCTCTCCCGCTCTGATCTCCAGAGAAATCCCCTGACTGCACCTCCTCTCCACCTGTCCCCCTCTTCCCCTACATATGCAAACTAACACATACTCCCTCCGTCCCTAATGTGTGTTGTTCTGGGTTTTGGCCCAGGAATCAAGGAAGTTGGCAAAAGTGCTAGACACCCCTAGAAAGTACGGAGTAGTATTCATCGGCTGCATTTTACGTACAATGGACATGTCATTTAATGCTCTATCTTGGATTGAAAGCAGGAGACGTGCCACACAAATGAACATTTTTTTAATTTTTGTACTAACATTTGCCGGCCTAAGGTTGTGTCAGGGGCAGTGGCGGAGCGTGCAGCCCAAGCAAGGAGGGGGGCATTTTGTAAGCATGTGCTGAATAAGAAGACACCTTGTGGTAGTTCGAGAGCTTTGTAGGCTGGCAAGAGCTCTATTGCGGCATGCCAAGTGCAGAGCCATCTGCGGTGAGAGATGTATAGCTACGGAGACACTGCCACTCTGACGAAGAAAAGCAAAAGAGAGAAATGGAGACTGAATGTGGATTGCGTTGTTGGCCATGCCTACGGATGGACTGATTGCTTACTAGCTGCCATGACTCTGCACTATTATTAAGTCATGGCCTTGTATTTGTATTTCTATTCCCTCTGAACAGTATATGGACTTTAGAAAATTTCCAGAACCAAGGGGGGCCATGGCCCACTATGGCCCCCACGTAGCTTCGCCGTTGGTCAGGGGGGACCGGGGAAGGGATAAAGCTGCTACGGGCGCCGACCGCTTTATGTGATGAGCCTGCACCTATGCCAGCGACACATATTAAGGGACAACGTTACCGTCCCAGAACGGCACATATTAAGGGACGGAGGGAGTACACGTTTTAGTTACATAATCTTGCTTTGCTATTGGATAAACTGCCTTTTCTCTGTTATTTGAACTAAAATTATTTCTGCAGAAAATATTAGATAGTATTCCTTCTGTTCTATATTGTCTAAATTATAAGTCATTTTTGTTCTGGTCAGGTGTATAGATACACCATGTAATATATATTGATAAACGACTAACAATTTGGAACGGAGGGGGTAGATTTTATCATCTAATCTAAGTTGTACTTTAGAACTGCTTGGTTGATGGAGTTTTATTTGTGGGCCTGCAACTTAATGTCCCATTTCTGAACTTAATAGACCTCTTATCATTTTGATTTAAGCTGTTTTTGCACCGGAGCTGTTTTGCTAATTAATATACATATGTTTACTTAACATGAACATGTACAGAGGGAATGCTGAAACAAGTACGAATGGAATTGTGCAAGCTGGCAAGGAAGAGGTTCGAAGGGAGGGCGTGCAATCTCAACTCAGTAAAGTTCACGGAACAAGCCGCAAGTGCAGAGAAAGACATGGCCGTTGCCGGGGTTTAAAGTGACAACCCACATGGGACTGGGACTAGGGCGCGTTTGAATGGTGTCCACAAGCTGCCGCGCCATAACTGCGGCGCTGAAATCGGCCGCCGTACCTCCGGCACGTTTTTGCACCCAAAATGCACTAGAAGACCACGGCAGGGCTGCGGCATGCCCGGCAGTGAACCAGACGCATGCCGCAACTGCGGCGCTGAAGCTGCGGCACGGCGTGGCATCTTTTGGACGTAAACCAAACGCTCCCATATATTTGTGTGGTCTGTTATGATTCCGAAATCAGTGTGTGACGGTCATATGTAGACTCCAGTGTGTGCTCTTTGGATTATGTTTCATCTCGTCTTGTGTTTGCTTTATTAGAGTCGAGAATTTTGTCAACTTGAACTTATTTGCTCCCATCACCAGTTCATCTTGGTTGTATATGAGGTGGCTAAAATTTTAATGCAGAAGATCTTAATGGTGCGCGGGAAATTGCTTGATCGGTTAAGGATTTTCTATATTTTCCACATGCCAGTTGAATCGATAACGTGATCATTATTTCGTTGGTCATCGGCATTGAGAAGCTCCACCATTAGAAACCGCGCCGGCGGTCTTTGGCTGATTGGCTGATAGCTAAAATTCGCCGCTAACACCTGATGTTAGTTTCGCTTGCATTTTCATCAAAAGTGCACTTAAATCACACACACAATTTGTTGAGGTCAGCCTGATACACGTACTTGCGTCATTTGGTAATACATGCACGTGCACAGCTGCATGATATCGTTTTAGAAAACATTAATAATAAGAGATATTTTACAATGGTTGGAATCGTTTCCTATCGCCTCTCATTGCCTCCGTAAAATAGCCATTTTTGTTGATTTTATTCGTCGAAGAGCAATATCGTCATTGCGCGCTCTTCTCGTAGCTTGATGTCCATTTCAACACGGTGAAGCATGACCACACTATCTATTTCTTCAGGCTCATGCTTCATCCTCTGTTCTAGCTCGTAAGGTGTGCAATACAAACTATAAGGAAATGAGGGTGTTATAGTCCGAAACAAATAAAAGGCAAGAAAACTACATTGAACAAAGGGATTATAAGTTTACTTGAGATTTGCTGGCCCACAACTGCACTCCACATAGTTACCAGCAGTCAGTGCATAGGTTCCATTTGCCACAAGCATTCCATAGTCCGAAGCAGAGTTAGGAAATGCTGAGGCGCAAGCTAATAAAAGAAACAAATTGTTGTCATTAGAAAGGAAGTACTGATCAGCGGAGAGGACGACACAATTAGAAATTATCCTTCTCAACTATCATTATTGAACCAATCATTATTCAACTTGATGACACATGGACCAAGCTACAAAGTGCTTGGTCATATTTCTACCTATTCTTTTAACCATATGCACTCAGTTCAGTCCCAAACCCAAAAACTTCTGACGATAAGCTCCAAGACCATTCCCACAGAAATTGAACGGATGCAAAAGTTCCCTATGGCAGTGAGAACCTGGATAGTGAAACAACAGATGTTCATCACGTCATAAATTTACCAATGAATTAATCTGTCGACAACAAAGGAGCTATCGCAATGTGATCAGCAAGTATGCTAGCTACTGAACCTTTTGCACTCAGGATGAAGCTGCTGATAAAAGAGAGAAGATAATGCCAACCTAAAACTGTAAAATGACAGTAAAGCTAGTAAATGGGCTGCTAGATAGAACTAAGTAAGTTTGCAGGCTTCAGACAGCCCACACTGTTGCTCTGACTACTAAGTAACAGTCACATGCAGTTTGGACAAAACACAAATGACATGATTTTAATGGGGGATATTCTATACTTTACTGGGATGGGGTACCATTTATAGTCACTGACTTTATTCTTGAGCTACAGTTTAAAAAGAAACACACAGCAAAGGTATTGGAAGCAAGATGCAATACAAAGTTAGGCAATAAAATATAGATAAGTGTGGTTTAGGGTTTAGGGTAATCATCTCTATAGAAGTGCTGAACATAAAAAGAGGGTGCAAGCAACAATATGCATTTTCTATCTTGGTAGATCTTTTTAAAACCCAAGCCTGGTGCTTTACAGTATATTCTTGACAAGTCTACTATAATACTCCCTCTGTTTCAAATTGTTGGCTTTTATAATTGCTATGTATCATAGTAAAAAGAACTATGAATCTAGAAAAGCCATGACCTCAAGGCCTTGAAAGTGGCACCAGTACCTGTTGGTTCAGATGACCTAAAAAATAAACAGACATTAGAAGATGAGCTGCTTCATTTGGAAGAAAAACAACATGCAATTCCTATCAAACAAGTGCTTGACAGAAGCATCAGACAATAAGGAAACAAATGTACACCATACAGATCATGATGTTATAGGTTTGATCCCATCCATGCTGAGATGCAGGGGTGATGACACCAATGTAATTGGAAATAAATATAGTATCATCTGAACCAAAAGAGCTGGCAAATATTCAGAGTTCAGAACTGAGACATGTAAAATGCTAAGGTAACAGGCAAGACAAGTTTAAGCGATATTATTCAGATAGGTAACTGAATCAACTGTTCAAATCATCCCACGTGGAACAACGAATATGAAAAGGGACATACTCAGTACATGACAATGTTTAATTAGAAGAAAAAAAACACTTGGGTGTCATATTGGCATATTCATATTTCTATACAACAATTCGGTGACTTATCTATGCAATCATGGACCTTTAGACAACATAGTTTCATGCAGAGGACAAACAAGGTATAGCAATTCTTATTCACTTAAGTATCACTATTTGTTGCTTTATAACAATGATGCCATAGTTTGCTTGCTTGTCTTAGCCTGCAGACTTCAACCGAAAGCAAGCAATGCAAGCAACAGAGGAAGAGGAGAGCAGCAGGTGTGTTCCATCTGGCCGTTGGTGAGGAGCGGCACATTGGGGACGGGGCTGAAGCCGGGATGCGCGTCCCCGCCGCGGCCGTAGCTCATCTGCGCCCTGAGCATGGACTCGGCGACGTACCGTGGGTCGTCGTCGTGCCCCGCGCCGCTATCCTGCAGGCCGAACTCGCCCTCCAGGTCGTCGACGCCGTCCTCCTCCACGTCGCCCTCCACACGCGAGCAGCCCTCGCGTCGCTCGTACTCGTAGCAGGCGCGGCAGTTGGTGGTGGGCACCGCTCCAGCTTCGCCACCACGGACCGCCGCATCCGTGGACGCGCACACCTCGCCACCGCAACCCCCCCCCCTCCCCCGGGTAGCGGGCACGGCCGCCGCCGCCGTGACCGGGAGCGCAGTCGCCGCCGCGGCCTCCATATGCTCGGTTGGGGAGCTGAGGGCTGGTGAGAAGGGGTCGGGCCCGGATGTCGACGGAGACGATGCAGGAGCGGCACAGCGCGTCGAGGTCCTCCCGTGGACGGATCAACTACGGCGGACGGCGACGGCACAGAGACGGAGAATACAAAGACGACGGCGAATGAACCCTAACAAGACGAAAATATTCATCTTTTTTTAAAAGCAAATATTCACTATAGTACTTAAATCATACATCCCACCTATACTACTCAAAACATTATTTTTACAATTGTGGATTTACTGTTTTACCCTTGATTAAAAAAATAACTACGAAAAAGGAATTGTCACTCTTTTATTTGAAATCATAATCCTCTCAACTTTGGAGGCGTTGGGAGGCGTTACGGCGTATATGGGCCCACCAACCATAGACACATCTAACACCTCCCGACGTCTTCCTCATTGACGCCTCTCAACGCCTTCCCTCATATGAACCCAATCATAGACACATCTAACGCTTCCTGACGTCTCTCCAACCATAGTAAAAAAAAGTTCTAATAATAATGCATCTGTCAATTATCAAAGATCACGTGCGAAAATCCACTAGTTTCATCTGCTACGTGCCCGTGTTACGAATGATTGAATAAAAGATTCAGCTAGAACGAATAGATCAGCTGAGAGGGAGCTCCTTGATGAACAAGGCTTTATTGTGCGAAGCCAAATAACGTTATGCTGAGCAGCAACGCTATATTTGTGTTGGTGCAAGTGCAAGTTACATTACATGTCACACGCAGGTCATTACGCTGTCACACACAGTTCATTACGCTGTGCAGCAATATGTTGACAGGCCAAAAAAAAACACTTCAGCAGTTTAGAAGAGATTCGTGTAACATCTGATAATCTAATCTTATAACACCATCCTGTTCACTATTCCTCGTCCTGCGAATGAACAGACAATACGATCATATTAGGTCCAAGTTATTGATACGAGTATGCACAGATAAAAGAAAATTTAGAAAATCAGAGCTAACTAATCTACGCAAAATATCTCTTTTTATTTCTTTATAAAATTTTATTTGTTGTTTCAAAAGTTATGATTTCGAATTCTCTCTTTTTTTATTATTTCATTACATTGATGCTTTTATCGCATTTTTTTATGATGTACTAAAAAACAAGTCATTCTATGAATTTCTAAGAATCCTAAAATGATTATTCATAGAATGACATGTATTTATTCACATAGTGTCATAGTGACTGCTGGACAATAACTTACATCCTCATCAGGCTGCCACCACTTGTCCCATTGTTCCATTGCCCTCTCATCAATGGGAGTTGAACTGCAACAAAAAGCAAGATTACAAAATAATAACGACCAGACAAGTCTAGCCCCCATCTTTCAACCATGAAACTGTCTCAATGGCCGGCGGGCACTTATAACTAAGTTGATGCGGTGGAACCAGTTTGGTCATGGCAAATTTGAATATTGAACTTGGCCAAAGTGTGACTCAACCCACCAGCCACCAGGTGGATGGAGTCTACTAATGTATGCACAATTGCATCTAGAATATGTACTGCACCTAATAACTTAAAGGTTACTGAGGTTGCATGAAGATTAAATTCAGCCAAACTGAACCTATGTTTTCTTTCAGAAAAAAAAAACACCTGCAATGTAAAGAAAATAAATTTTCTAATGTATGCACAAGAGCAAAAACTAATATAAAATTTCTGATGTATGCACACATTGTTCAGACTGGATAAATATATCACCACCTCATTCTTCATGCACGCATGATTAATACAAATATGAGAGATGAAGTAGTCCCACAAAAATAATGGGATGAACTCATGGTGGACCAGAAGAGACTTCCTTTATGTGCCATTAGAAATTTGGTTTTCCCTTGAGTGCCACTGAAAAGATTTTACTCTCCCTTGTCTGCCATTTTCAATGGATGGCCATTAACCGAGACTGGAAAAGACCATTTTGCCTCCCCTCCTTGCCTCCTTCTAGATCTCAGAGTCTTCCCAGCACATCTTCTATGCAAGCTGCACGACTAGACTATTCAACACTCAACGCGAACGCGACAACTTGCACCATCAAGCCTACTACGACGGGTTTGCCCACAACAACCATCACAACAGCGGCGGTGGCATACGTGGCACTCCTGCTAAAATGGAAATGGAGATCACCAAGCTGCTCAACTCACGGCACCACTAGCCACTATCCATCGCCTCGCTGCCCACGATCTACGACTAGAGGTACAGCCTCCAGGCCACCGAGAACCGGCGCCATGGAAGGCCAGCTATGGCCTCACCAAGCTGCTCTCTCGCGTCAACAAGGTCAAGGTCGCTGCCCGATCTCCTCCACGTACAGCCAGATATCGCCTCCACCGCTCTACCTCCACGCGGAAGGGCATCACATGGGCCCAACTCTTCAGTACAAGGAAGGGCAAATATGGCATTACAAACAAAACGTGATTCTACCAATAGCATCTAGCGGTGAAAAATTAACGGAATGGCACCGAAGGGATGTGGAATTTTATCTAGTGGCACGAATTTGAATGGCACAGTTGAAAATTGTTAGACGTGTATATATTTAGGGGTCTAATTATAATTATACTGAGCTCCTTGCAACTATATATATAAAAGTCACCCCTGCCTAATGGAGTGAGGTGTTCTACAAATTTTAGTGGCATACAAGAGAATTGACTCTATCCACCCAGGAAGGAACAGGAGAGACAGGATATTATATATTAGACAGGATAGTATTAGGAGGTAGTTCATATGCAAATCTTGTCTCATGGTATAACACAATGAATTATGTGGTTAGTTTAAGATTCTGTAAAAGGCATTCCTAACAGGTTTCCAAATTTCAAAATAGGCCATTAGCATTTCCGTGAAATCTAAATGTACTTGTAATGGTAGTTTAGCTATGTTGCAACATTCATCAATTATGGAAATAATATTTACACTCCATTAAGAAAGCTGATGTTCCTTTACCAGCAGCACTTCAATACGAGTCCAATGACACATTGGAAAATATATGATAGTTCTACAAAAATCAAAAGTGGCAAAAGTGGTGTTAGTGGTGGGGCAAGAGATAAAATATTGACATGGGAAAGAACAATGTCCTTGATTAGATATGGACCCCACATTCATTCCTATAATAAGCCATTTCATCAGTAAGTAAAAGGTTTACTCAATCTGTAATCTCTCCCTCTCTCTCTCTCTATGCTTGTGGATTTAGTATTGGTTGAATCCATATAAAAAAAAAGAAGCCTATCTCTGATCTCAGCCTATGATCTTGGTTAGCCATTCTAATATATATCCCATATTTATCCTATATATAGGACCCAGCCACCATAACAACACCAAACAGAAACACTTCAGGAGAAAAAAAGATATACCTGGAGGAGGAGTTTTTATAAGTTCTCCATATAGGTTAGAGCCACCTACAAAAGAGAATACAATAATAAGCAACCATACATTTCCACAAGAAAAGAATATGAAGTGCATGGGCAACTTACGTTCCCAAAATGTATTTTTGTTTCCACCAAAAGGAGAATAAGTTTACAAATAAACTCTGCAACAGCAACTGCAACAACAACTTCAGTTTCTTCCAAAGTCCTCATTAGTTGTTTTTTGTGCAACTGCAGCAGCAACTTCAGTTTCTTCCGAAGTCCTCATTAGTTGTTTTTTGTGGTTTCTTATCACTATAAGGTACAATTTTATCATCTTGGCCTTGAACTAACTTTAAGTTCCTCTCTTCTTTAAGTTCCTCTCTTCTTTAGAGTAATCTGGTCCATGATTGAATAGATGGCGTATAAACTCAACCATAGCCCCAAGGTTTTGGGGCCAAGGTTCTTCCTCTTCTTCAGGGATTATACCTTTGTTCTCCTTCTCTTTTCTTACCGCCACCATCTTGTTCACTCTGAATGTGAAGACAGCATCAACCATTGAGTTATCTGAGTCCAGGCGGCAAGTCTAATCCTCCACATATTCCTCTACAATCGCCTTGAAGTGAGCATCAGGATCTTCAAGGTCATGGGAGCAGCAAGCACTGTGGATGCCTGATAAAAAATGTGCTATAACTTATAAAATCACAGAAACTCTCTGAGTCATCATTTGACCAAAGTTTATAGAACTCTGCAAGATAAGGAACGTGGTGCTGACCATTAACCTGGTGAGCCTTATGGTGAGCACTGGACATAACCATCATGATACGTTGTTTTAGGAATAATTCTGCATATGTGAGAAAATCTTTTTCTATGGCCTCTATCGACTTTTCTAAAACTGTAAACTTCTGTGGAGGTTTGGTGATAATGAAAATGTTCTCATTTATTACCTCAATATCATCAACACTGAAACCGCCATTCCAAGAGAAACCACTCTTGTGTTTCATGAGGATAAACCATATAATGCCCTGCAACACCAAGGTATAATCTGGTGTAGGATTATATATGGTATTTCTTTTGTGGCCATAGACTTTCATTACTTCCACAGAACGTTTTTCTTTTAGATATTCTCTCAACCATTGGTGCCTGCAACGACAACAACATTTGTCAATACATATCCCTATAATCTGTCTTTCAGGAGCTAACACAAGTTGGTGTTGTGCACTTACTTCATAGGATATTCAAGGATTTTCAAAGTAAGCTTAGGCTCTGATTCCATTTGTAAGGAGTGCTTCACGAATGATCTTGCGGCTGTCTTCAAACTCTTCTTTAGCCTGTTGCACCAGAAATAAATCTTGAGCATCCAATGGAATAAATTGGCTAATGGAAATGAAGCAAAAAAACATCACCTAGAAGGGCAGGCTTGGTGCAGTGGTGAGAGCTGTCTCACTAAGTTACCAGGTCGCGAGTTCAAAGCAGTCTCTCCGCAGATTTTACAGGGGGAAGCCTTGCCTCGGTTTTTTCTTCCCCAGACCCCACTCATGTGGGAGCCTCCGGCACTAGGTCTGCCCCTTTTTTAGTTATTGCACACAGTCATAACAAGGCGTGGTGAAAATTCTCAAATGTGTGAATAGGGTACATGTAATACATAGGAGGATGTACCACTGCTATGAATCCCTTTTAGGTGGCAATGATAATATGGTTGGCTTTCTCCATGACATACAAACCAAATCATTTTTAATGATTATAAGCATTGGTCTTTCGGAAAACAATAAGGATGAGCATTAGGGACATATAGAAGAATACACAAACGTGTTAAGGAAACCTCTTGAATCCTTCTTCCACTTTCTCATTCTGGTCAATGGTCGCCGTCTCAATAAAGGATCTCCCCCCCCCCCCCCTTCAGTAACATATATAAACCCCCAAAATCACATTTTACAAGGATACAAAGCAAATAAATGCAATGCAATGTGTGGTGGGCTGGGGGAGTGAAGTTTACCTCTTCTACTGTGGTGGCAGCAGGAATTTGATGGATCCATGGTATTCCTTGCATATCCTTCCCATGCTTCTCAGATTCTGATGTTGCACTTCCTTTCAAGTAATGCTTCTTATATGCATGCTTATATTCTTGTGGGGGAAGAAGATTCAAATTATTCTTTGCTTTCTTTTCTTTCTTATCCTTCTTATCAAGGAGGAGGTGGGTCTAGATCTCCGTCCCTTTCATAAAATAGTAAGTAAGCTTCACACTGAAGAACATCATCTAGAGTGCAGACACTGACTGAACGATCATCAGTAAAAATCCAATCCTGCCCACATCTCACATAAGCAGTATAATGACCTAGTTCAGATGTTATTGTGTGATGCTGGGCAACGTCAATGAGATGGTATTTGGTTCTGTTGAGGTCCTTGGAGCTGCACATAATAAGAAATAGTGATGATCACATTAACTTTAAGAACCTTTGCTGCCAATAAAAAATGCAGGTTGAATGGTAAAAGGAAAACATATTTAGTAAAATTGGAAAACATATTACCTTGGGTCCATGAATTTATGTATATCAAGCACTTCCTCAAATCTCCATTCCAACTTGCTTCTCTTTGCATGTATCCATGTCTTCCTTGTCTTCGGTGATGTGCAGCCATGCACAAGTGCACGTGCAAAGGTGCACATAGCCACATCTTGCGCAGGTGCCTGAAGCATGCTTGATGGCACCGGCTGGATGGTCGTCGCCGCCGGATCCTCGATCGGCCATGTGCCGACTCATCGTCATCACCAGCTTCGTCGTCGTCGTCTCGATGGCCCTTGCCTTGCTGTCGGCTCTAGGCTCGAAAGAGTCCTTCATTGGTGAAGCTCTGCAACTGCTCCATGTCATCCTCGGCCGATGCCATCTTGCCGTTGTTCGCTCATCACTTCCAGCGCTGTCTCTGGCAGCCTCATCATCGCCTCCGTCAGCTCACCGCCGGGCATAGATTGGATCTCCTTTGGTTCTAGCTCCTCCCTCACCAATGCGACGTGTGTGACGTGCATGCATGGATGCAATCTGGGAAACAAAGTGGGAGTGAAGGATCAACCTACGGTGCCAACGAGGGTGGACGGTGGCGCCATGGCTTCCTGGCCTTGCTCACTGGCTCTAGCTTGCCTCCGGTGCGGTTGAGGGTCGTCGTCGAGCTGCTGCGGGTCTCCAAGTCAAGGATGCCGGATGTGCTTCAAGCTTCTAGCTTCTCCTGGCGGCGCCTCCGTGGGAAATTAAAGTATTGACCCTCGATGTGAGGGAGTCAGGGGCCTTATTATTATATGGGCTAGAGGCTAGGGTACACGGCTGTGTTGGCCCCTGGATCTCCCAACGGGTGAGCTGACCACTCACCAGCATTATCAACCACACACTATGGTTAGAGGTAAAAGAAGGGAGGGAGAACAGAGTACGCACACACAAGGCACAAACACCAACATTGACCGAAGCTCTGTAGAGGAGATAGCAAAACTGAACTCACTCCCTTTACTGAGTTGCAGTGGAAAGCTATAAATACAACTCTACCCGTCTAATTCCTAGTACACAGACATACCAGGCTGCCATGCTGCTATAGTGACTAGATGTGATAGCAGGGTTGACTTTGGCGCCAGTCCCTGCTATGGCCACAGTATGGCAGGGGAGCCTTTCGGTGCCTGTCCCTGTCGCGGCTACAGTGCAGCAGCAGGGAGCCCTTTCGGTGCCTGCCCCTACCGCACGTTTACACAGGGAGCAACAGATTACTTTATAATTCTTTCCCTAATCCTGCTGCTAACCCTAGAACCTCCACCATATCGATGATCTTCTTCAGCTCCATGAACCGAAGATGGTCGAGCGGCTTGGTGAGGATGTCTATGAGTTGCCGACTAGTTTCAATGAACTCGATGATGATCTACCCTCTATCGATACAGTCCCTAAGGAAGTGGAACTTGATGTCGATGTGCTTGCTTCGGTCATGGAGAACCAGATTCTTCGCGAGGGTGATGGCGGGCTGGTTGTCCACCATCAATGCTGGTGGGTGAGCTTCCACACCGGTCAGCTCGCCTAGCAGTCGGTGCAGCCACACAGGTTGGCACATCGCTGTGGCCGCTGCCATGTACTCTACATCGCACGTGGACAGCGCCACCACCTTCTATTTCAGCGATAGCCATGAGATTGGAGCCGGTCCGAGGAAGATGGGCACACCAAAGGTGCTCCGTCGTCTGTCGATGTCCCTCACCACATGTCTACATCGATGAATACAGTGAGCTATAGCCCACTTCCATTAGTCTTGGGGAAGACAATCCCCTGATCCACCATCCTCTTGACATAGCACAGCAGCCACTTCACCGCGCCCTAGTGATCCTCTCGGGGATCCTCCATGAAGCGGCTAACGTAGTCCACGGCGCCGACGATGCTCCGGTAGAGTGTTGCATCTACCTTCACCATGGTACTAGCCTTCATCAGGTTCAGCCGCTCCTCCATTGAAGTCACGCACGGCTTGCACTCGGCCATGTTGCTCCGCTCCAACAGCTTCGAGGTGTATGCGCTCTAACCGAGCATAAGCGCCTCCTTCCCCTGTCTTCCCTCGATGTCGAGGTAGTAGGAGAGTGCACTGAGATTGCTCATTCGAAAACGAGCCGCCATCTCGCGCTTGAAGCTGTAGATGTCCCCCGCACACGCGCTGGTGACGATCAAGTTGTCCACGTACACGCTGACGATGAGCTCCTCCTTCTCCCATCGCCACATGTAGAGTGCATGCTCGGTTGCGCACCGTATGAACCTAAGCTCACCCAGCGTGCGTCAAGCTTAGCGTTCCATGCTCACGGGGCCTGCCACAGCCTGTAGAGCTCCTTGCGCAGTCGGAGCACCCTATGCTCCGCTTCCTTGAAGGCAAAACCCAGTGGTTGCCTCACAAAAACTGTCTCCACCAGCTCACTGTTGAGGAAGGCCAATTTTACGTACAGGTAATGGACGCGCAAGTCCTTCGTTGCTGCCAAAGCCAGCAGTAGTCGGATAGACTCCATGCACGCTACCGGCGTAAAGACTTCCTCGAAGTCGATGCTCTCGTGCTGGACAAAGCCTCGGGCGATGAGACAGGCCTTGTGCTTGACAATGGCGCCGTGCTCGTCCCGCTTGACCTTGTGCACCCACTTCATGCCGATCGGATGGCATCCTAGAGGTGGATCGATGAGCTCCTAAGTCTTGTTTTCCTCGATCACCTTCATGTCCTCCAGCATCACCCGTCGCTAATTTACATCACGCTCGGCCAGTGCGAACATGGTTGGTTCCTCTGCACTAACAAGAAGTAGCTTTAGGTCATTGAGCAGCCGACTCGCTAGGTCTGAGGACCCTATGCCATCAATGATGTCATCTAGCCTACGGAACTGCACCTCCTCACCGTCGTGGAAAGCATCCACAAACTCAGTGATATCGCTTGGAGCTGAGGCAAACTCGATCGGCGTTGATGGAGTCCCCTGTTCTGCCGGAGTGGTCGACACAGCACCTGGAGTGCTTGGCATCCTTACTACAGTGCTCAACACTACTCCTAAACCGCTTGTCACCACTCCTAGAGTGGTCAGCACCCCTCCCGGAGTGCTCGGCACCACTCTTGGAGTGGTCGGCACCACTGCAAGACTTCTTGGCTCTGCTAGGGGAGCGTTCGGCACCCGTCCTGGAGTGGTCGGCACCACTGTAGGACCGCTCAGCACCACTCCTAGAGTGCTCGGCACCGCCACAAGAGTGCTCAGCTCTGTTGCTGGAGTGGTCGGCACCTCCTCTCCAGCGTCTCCACCACCATGGATGACCAAGTGCTTGATGACAAAGGTGCTAGTGAAGCCGCCAGCTTCCCCTGTGTCCAGACTGTCCCAGTCCCAGGCCGCCTTCTCATCGAACACGACGTCATGCAAGACAACCACATTGCCTCCACGTGGGTCGTAGAGCCGGTACGCCTTGGTACCTTCCGTGTAGCCTAGGAGCACCATCGTTGTGCTGCTGTCCTCCAGCTTGGTGAGGACCGACTTTGTCTTTCTGACGTGGCCGATGCAGCCAAATGTCTAGAGGAAGGATACGTTTGGCTTGCGCCCATACCAAGCTTTGAATGACGTCACTCCCTTTAGGGCCTTTGTGGACACGTGGTTGAGGATGAACACCGCCGTGGTCACCGCCTCACCCTAGAACCTTGCTGGCATGCTCTTGGCCTTCATCATGGATCGAGCCATGCCGACCACCATCTGGTTCCGCCGCTCCACCACACCATTAAGTTGTGGCGAGTACAGCGCGGTGTGGTGTCGCACCACACCCTGATCTGCGCAGTACGCATCGAACTCCACCAAAGTGAATTAGCCACCGCGATCAGTCCGTAGCACGCGCAGCTTCTTGCCGCTCTTCGCCTCCGCGTGTGCCTTGAACTTCTTGATCGCCTCTGTCGCATCGTCATTGCTCATCAGGAGTTGCAGCCACATATAGCGACTACAATCATCCACAATCAGGAGAAAGTACCGTCGACCACCATTTATGGCTGGCGTGATTGGCCCATAGAGATCGCCATGGATGAGCTCGAGAGCGTCCGCCACGCGATACTTGGCCGCCTTTGGGATTGACAACCTCCTCTGCTTCTCGGCCAGGCAGCTGTCACACAGCTCGCCTACGTGCGATGTTGCCATCAGGAGAGTGGCCTCATCAACCTGCGCTAAATGAGCCTCAGCCTTCTTCTCCTGCTTGTGATTTGGGCACTCCTTTGCCCAATGGCCCGTCTTCCCACAGTGCCGACAGATGTTGGGGTCGACCTTCTTCTTCTCCAAAGAAGCCTTGCCGCGGCGCTTGCCATCGCCACCGCAGCTGGAGGAGGCTTTCCCGGAGTTCCTTTGGGCAGCCCACTCCTCCTCTATCAGCAACAGTTTGTCGTTGTCCGTCGTTGCTGTGGCCTGCTCCATGCGCTCGTCCACCGCCCATAGACGGCCTGTCACATCCTCAATAGTGAGGGTGAACAAGTCTAGCATCGTCTCTATGGAGAGAGCGATCTGGAAGTACTTCACTGGCACGGAGTGGATGTACTTGTAGACTGCCTCTTCTTTGTCAATGGTGATGCCATGGCTCCTCAGCTTGCTGATGACCGACTGCAGGTGGAGGGAGAAGTCCACCACCGATTCACCATCCTTAAACTTGAGGTTGGTGTACTCCTGCTTCAGCAGCTAGGCCGTTGCCTTCTTTGTGCGGTTGGAGCCGACGCGCATCGCTACAATGGCCTCACACGCCTCCTTAGCAGAGTTCTTCGCCCCCAAAGGCTCCCTGTACTCCGCTGGCACAGCAGCGAGGATTGCCTCCAACGCTGACATGGCGTCTTCTTCGTTGTCGGTGCCATTGTCAATAGCATTCTAGAACCGTCGGGCTCTGAGCTTGACATTCATGATCACCGCCCACTCGCCATAGTTGGTGCGAGTCAGCGTCGGCCAACTGGTGTCGCTGACCTCCTGCACCATGCGCACGACGACCTCCTATCGTGGATGGACAGCCACAGCAGCGCTGCTGATGTCGTCCATCTCCCAACCGTCCGTCATCACCAGCGGTTAGTCCGGCGACGGCGCTTGTACGGCTCTGATACCACTTGTTGGCCCCTGGATCTCCCAACGGGTGAGGCGACCGCTCACCGGCGTTGCCGACCACACACTATGGCTAGAGATAGAATAAGAGAGGGAGAACAGAACGCGCACACACATCACAAACACCATCGTTGGCCGAAGCTCTGCAAACGAGATGATAAAATTGAACTTGCTCTCTTTACTGAGTTGCGGTGGGAAGCTATAAATACAGCTCTACCCATCTAATTTCTAGTACACAGACATGTCAGACTGTCATGCTGCTACAGTGACTAGACGTGACAGCAGAGGAGCCTTTCAGCTCCTGCCGCTGTTGTGGTTACATTACGGCAACGGAGCTTTTCAATGTATGTCTCTGTCGTGACTACAGTGCAACAGCAGAGAGCCTTTTCAATGTCGGTCCCACCGCGCGTTCACGCAGGGAGCAGCGTATTACTTTACAGGCTGCCCCGTGTGGGTCATCGACCGGCGCCGCCTCCGGTTCAACCAATCCTTTGAACGAGAATATCTCTAGGCGGTTTACTTGCTTGCCGGTCAAGATGATCATCTCTATCCAGAATCCCGGTAGCTATCCTACCCAGATGAGTCGTAGTAAGGTCCCAACGTACAGGGGAGAGTCTGGTGGGTTGTACGTTTTTTTTTTCGCCTGGTTGTACGTTTATCTCCCGGCCGCAAGGGATAAACGTGCCAGGTCTCAACAGCCGCCCCGCAACGAGGGCCTCTAGAACCTGCCGCATGTGTCCAAAATCTTCTAGAGCTTGCTGGCTATACCGCGGTGCCGGTCGTATCACGTACGGCCGACGGATACGTTTATACACGTTGGCTTGGAGGCGTATCTGTATGCGCTAGTTGCCCGGCTCGATCGAGGTCACGTACCAGCCCATGCAGTTGCTAGTTTCTTAATTTCCTTCATGCATGCACGCACACATACATGCATCTTGATTCTGTTGTTTCTAACTGGTGATGACGTGAGCTCCACTACTACACAACGTGGCTTTTGTCCCGGTTGGGAAAGGGCTTTTGTCCCGGTTCCCGGTTTCCCAACCGGGACTATGAATCTGAGATTAAAGGTGGAGACCTTTAGTCCCGATTTGCTACAACCGGGACTAAAGATCCTCCCAGTTTAAAAAAATAATATCTTCCACCGCTGCGCCCCGTGAGATTCGAACCCAAGACCTCATGCACTGCCTCGCGTGGAGCTTACCACCCCACCTACACAACACATCTAACAATGGATGGGATGCTTTCCTTTTGAACTAACCCATCGGGGGATGTTACCAACCGGGACTAAATGGTCCTTTAGTCCGGGTTGGTGTTACAAACCGGGACTAAAGGGTGTACCTTTATTCCGGGTTGGTATTACCAACCGGGACTAAAAGTTGGAGGACTTTTTAGTCCCGGTTGGTGGCTCCAACCGGGAGTAAAGGAACCTTTAGTCCCGGTTGGTATTACCAACCGGGACTAAAGGTCCTTTAGTCCCGGGGACAAAAAATGCCGAGGCTAATGCTAAATTAGGACATCGTTCTAAAGTCTGTTCTCTAGTAGTGCTCCATGCAAAAATGGTTAGCTAGCTTCTCTTCTTCCTCCTACTCGGGTCCGGTTCATTCACGATATGATGGACTCCAATATTCTATGACCATGATCACGAACTGCTAGGGTACTACCGGCCGGGCTGACCAGTGGGCCAAGCCGTGACGTCGTTCGCCGACTTGCGTATACGGCGCGCGTACGTATATATCTCGCTCAGATGCAGCCGGCAAGGGTACGAGGAGGCTCCGTATTCCATCCAGCTTCAAGTACCCGGACGCCGTACGTGACAGCCGTCTCGTTGCATGCTCGATCGGACTCTTTTTCCATGCATGCGCCTGAAAACATGAGCGTTTAGCCATGTTCAAGCTTGAGGCTCTAGCCCTTTATTACTCTCATTTAGCTCTATGATTTATGTTCGTATACAACTCACCAAGTATGAACATTTCAGCCAAAATATCATCAAACAAAATGTGACTGTTCTCTCGCTAGCGCGCTGCTCTTTGCCCCTCACATCCAATAGAATTTCACCTTAAATAGTTACTCCCTCTGTCCCAAAATATATATCATTTTTACTTCAAAAAAACAAATTTGACAAAACATATATTAAAAAATATTAATATTTATGGTATATGATTAGTATTATTGAAAAGATCTTTGAATCTAGTTTTTTAATAAATTTATTTAAAGATATAAATGTTGCACGTATCTTCTACAAAACGAGTCAAACTTGCGGCACGGAAACAAAAAATGACAGATAATTTAGGACAGAGGGAGTATTTGGCAACTGTTGGAGACATCCTAACTACTTGAATTTGATCAAGCTGATCATGAACCTCCTTCGCCATAAATCTTTGCCTGAGCTCCGCCAATGCGACCACCATTTGTGTTGGCATTGGACTCGAATTCAAATCAGCTTGAGGGGCGCAAATCACCGTAGTGGCATCTCTACAAATGCTTGCAGAGGAGAGGTGGCAGTTGCCCTGAGACAAATGTGTATGCCATAAGCATCTCCTAACAAAATGGCTTGTCTGGGTCATATACTATGTTGCAACTTGCAAAAATTTCCATAAATCTTGAAGTTGCCTACGTACACTCCAATTTTCATAGAATCCCGCACTGAAGTTTTTGGATGGAGCTTTAAACCTGGGTTGACATGTTCTACCACATGAAATCTAATTAATTTAGAGCTGACATCTTACTGCATTGCTATAGAAATTGTAATAGGGTAGACTATTTTCTAGCAGTTAATACAAGGCCACAAAAATGAGTGGCGTATTACTCCTGATCAAAAGGAACCTCCCCCGGTATATCCATTTCACTATAAATTACTCTTAATAAAATACAAATCATACAAGAAAAGTTCACCTGTATCAACAAAGTCTAGTGTCACAAAGTGGTTATTTTTGCGAAAATATTTTGCCAAGTCTAAGATTTCTTTTGGCAAAAACTTTTCAAGTTAACGCTTGGACCATCATCGTTCAATTTAAGACAGGCAAGTTATATACATTCTACAAAATCGATATGATTTAATATATTTAAAAGTATTTATAAAGATTATAGTTTTATTTGCATTTTAAATATGTTATAAAAAAATCTCGCAAAAAAGTTAACAAAAAAGTTATATGATAAAGGTCAATTTTATATGACTAAGCCATGTAAAAACGAATGAAGGGGATTTCAGTTTCAGACGGTTTGCTACACTTCTCAACCGTCACCAGCGGCCCATTTGTATCGCTCAATTTCAAATCAAATTATAAAGTCAGAATGACTTGTACCTATAATTCAGAATGGAGCGAGTACTTTTGTACTACCAACACAAAATTCCAATTGATTTCCAGCAGAACCGCAGCCATAGGCATGAAACTATCGGCCTGTTAGCTTGTTGATTTCTGTCAGGTCTTATTAGTCATGGAGTATTTTTCTCTTATAACAAATTAGCATCCAGCAGACTTATCAGTCAAAAAAAACAACCAACGAAAAGACCGTATGTAGTGAGTACTTGTATCGCTCGAGCAAATCTGATTTATGGGTCTTTTGATCATGGACAATTGGATTTTGTTCTTTTGGTTTGAACGTGAATGGTGGAGCCGATCCGATCCGCGCGCCTGAAATTCGACAAGATCTACCCCAAGTGGCCAAGTGCAACACGCGCACTCGACGAACCGGATTCAAACGGTTTCAAAACCGCGACCCCACCGCCGCGGTCCACGGCTCCCGTTTCCGCCCGCGCCACACCACACGCCATGGCCTCTCCGCCGCGGGGGCAGCCCCAGCCCGCCACCGCCGCCGCGCCGGCGGCCGCGGCCGCCACGTCCCCGCAGTTGCCCGCCGCATCCCACCCGCTGCCCCGCGCGTTCCTCGCCACCTCCTCCCCCCGTGCCTCAGCGGCGGCACCGGCGCCCCCGCTCTTCACCGGCCGGCCGCTGAACCCTAACCCTCCGGGCCACGGCTCCTCCGTGCCCCACGGCATCCTCTACCCCGTCCTGAGATCCGCGTCCACGTCCAACTCCGCGGCCGCGGCCGTTACCGCGCACCTCCGCCGCGTTCCTCCGATGGCCGTCGGGTACCCCCGGACCCACGCCGTCGCCGTCCCCATTGCGCAGCAGCAGCAGCAGCCCCTGGTGCGCGAGCTGCCCCGGTCCTTCGCGGCCGTGCCTCGGGCGCTTGTGGCGGGCGTGGCGGCGCGGCCCGAGCAGCCTCCCCGAGGAGTTCCTATAGCTTCGCAGCCCAAGGTCAGTGAATTTTTGTTCGTAAGCTCTGAATGGAAGGTGAATTGGACTAAAGCTTCGGTCCTCCAATTAAACGTTTGCTTGTAGTTTTGGATTGCTATCGGTAAATTTTGATTTTTTGAGTCTTATGGAGCATGTGGAGGCTTGGGCCTGATGCTTTTGAGGTGTTCGATTAAATATCTGTCTATATTGTGGGATGTTACGATGTAGCTAAAGTGATCTAATGGCAACGTGTGTGGTTAGTCATTGGTCATTCAGTCCTCGTGGAATACTGGAGAGAATAAATCAGGGTAGCCTGTCGTCTTAGCATGTTACTCCGTCGATTTCAAAATGCAGGGGCATATTAGGATTTTTAAAAAAGTCAATATTATGTTCATATTTTACATGCCTTCTAGTAGTTATATGTTGTAAGAGAAATTAATAGCCAAATCATACTTTGAAAGACTTCCTCAAGTTGAATATTAATATGTTTTGTTCTGTTTCTGTTGGAACATCATAGGTTAATCCAATACCACCTGTTGCTCCATCCAATGAGCAGAGCAACCCAAAAGACAGGTATGCAACAAAACAATAAGCACATGTGTTTCTCATTTGGAATCAAAACTTGTAGCATAAAATGTTGCATTTGACTTCACTACAGGGAAAATAGCAGAGAAGAACCTACAGTTGTGGTGATTAATGACCGCAAAGTAAGTACTTGTTCTTTGGGCGAATTGCAATAGTTTAATCATTGTGTTATTGTCAGTAACTCAGTACATGGTCTAGTTAGACTGCGATGATTGTACTTTCTGGATAGTTTTAAATTTTTCCAGTGAATAATCCGCATAGAAATGGATCACAGGATCCGTGATGACATTTGACTTTACATATTTTAATACACCCTTTGTTCCATATTGTAAGTCATTTTGGCTTTTCTGGATACTACTATGTTTCCAGAAAAAACAGAAGGACTTACAATTTGGAATGGAGGGAGTATTTAGTAAAGAGGCGGAAAAGGTTATGACAATGTTATATGCTATCTTCATTTCTCTTTTCCTGTTTGAGCAAGACAACCTGGTTCGGTTTCATATTCTTCAAACAGTTATGATCATATTGATACTTAAGTTATAAGTCAGGACTATCATCTTATTTATGAAGGGATTGTTATGCTGCTAAATAAGGACCATTTTGCTAAGTTTATAGATAAATAACATGGGTTGCACAGAACGGTTAACATTTCTTATGGTTTTGTATTGGTTGCTCAAAGGTTAACCTGCTGGATAGTGAGTCGGGATCCTTGTACGCTCTCTGTCGATCGTGGGTTCGTAATGGTGTTCCACATGAAAGTCAGGTTAGCATGCTTTTCTTCTTTCATATGAATGTAGCAGTTGGTCACATGGTTGCTTGTTAAAACTGTTCTGAATTAGCATTGTTCCTTTACTATGAAATTTCTCTAAATTAGCTGTCTAACATTCCTCAAGTGTCTTTATGGTGCCTTCTCTCATTATCTAAATCTTTTACTTTGATTAAAATTATGTGTTTTTCGTACAGATATTTGTATGATGTATGAAAAGTAATACGTTCCTGCTCAGATCCCTTTATCTTGGATATTTGATCAGTATATGTCAAAAATCTGAATCTTTGCTTAGGAGTCAATCTGCTTTCAGAAATTAAGTGTTGATATTTTTCCTTGACAAATATTTACTTGTATTTATGTCTAGGATGATTTAAATTCTATGCTGTACTATAAAAACATGATTTGAGTTATATGAAGGCAAACATATTCTGCAATGATCAGTGAAAGATGTGTGTCTTAAATTGTAAATTTGTGTTTATTGCTTTTGATTTTGTTTCATCTAGAGGCTACATGTGTTCGATTATTTTAGTTCATGTAGTTTAAGAAGCTTCATGCCTGTCTGAATTGCTAAATGCAGTTTATCAGTTTACACAGAGTAATGTCTTTTTTTGTGTGTGTAGATGGATGCTGCCTTCCCTTTTCTTCTTTTTTGACTCCACAGTCCAGAAACCCAATCACACTACTATTTCTTGTCTGGATGGATTGTGTTTTCATTTCCCATTTTCTTCTTGATGTTTGATTGCATCTGCTGTCCAAACTCCTTTGTTGCCATGTTATCAATGCACACGATTCATGTTCTATTCACTAACTCAGCCAAGCTTTGGAAATGGTGAACCACTTCTTCCAAGACCTTTGCCTGCTTCAGTTGTAGATTCTAGAATATCAGAAAGGGACAATAATGATGCCACAGGTGAAGATTCAGATGAAGAGCCACAGAAGGTATCTTCTATCAAATTTGCTTTGCAGTTTGGCTCACTAAATTAATATCTTCTGATAAATGCACTATGATGCTCACAACTGGGATTATCTTCCGCACTCAGTTTTGGATTCTACTTGTTTGTTGTCCATATTGTTAGTTTTGGGTGTTTGAAAGTTGAACATTAAACTTATACCATACCAATACCACTTTCTAAAATATAAAAAGGCTGTAAGTTTGAAAAATCCACTGCTGATTGGACCATGTGGCAGGTCACTAGCAGACAGATAATGATGTTTTTTAGTTTTATCTTTGGTTTTGACCATGAAGGAGTGGATTAAAGATGTAGCTAATTACATTTGATGCAATAAGCAACAGTTTCTTCATCTTTCTTAGACCTTCATGGGGTCATTTACAAAATTTTGGCATCTGGGCCTTCATAACTAGCATAATGATATAGACATGCAAATGTCTTTTTTGCGACTAGACAACTTCTGTAGGGTGGGCCTTTTAGATTTTACACTTGTTTTTGTCTCCCCTTGGCACCCTTCCAGTTTTTGTGTTTGCAGAAGTATTTCCCAAGCTTGATGCTCCACATAGGTTACTCTTGTTTGCATCTTCTTCTGCTTAAGACATTATTTGTCCCATCTAAAAGGCAATACATTCTTTATTCCTGGGGAAGAGTTCAGTAACAGATAATTTGAAGCCAACATGTTGCAAAATTCGGTCTCATAATTATGTACCCTACCAAATTTACCAATAAACTGTTCGTTGGTTGTGTCTTAAGTGATGAAATAGTTTTTTTCTTTGGTAATGAAATTTTCAGATAGGGTTGTTTCTTATCCTGCATCATCTACCACTAGTTTTTAGTCTGTTGAGCCCCTTTATTTTTCATAAGATCACGAGTGTTCCCATTTAACATTACAATATTGGACCCCAGATAGTAATGTATTTACTCCATCTCGCAGAATGCCAACGGTGAATACAATACAAGTGACTTATTGAAGCAGCATGTAAAGCGTGCCAAAAGGATACGTGCTGGGTATGCATATTTTGTTTTCATTTTATTTCACCCCTTCTCTACAGGGCTAATCAATTATCAGAATAAATAATATTAGACAGATACATGGCATTGCAATAGAAATTATTGGTCCATGCCTCTGCGTGGTTGTTATAAATTAGATTAGTGTACATGTTCTTATGTTCAATTGTTCAAAGTTGATAGCTTATTGTCCCAGTACAACTGCTGTTTGTAAAGTGTAAACTAACAACATATCAATTTAGTGATCCCGATGGGACAAGCAGTTCTCAACTTCTCATTCCTTTTTCTTTTTTTTACAAATGTTTCTCTAACAGGTTGCAAAAGGATCGGAGTCGTCGGATTGAAAGATACAAGCAACGCCTTGCACTTCTTTTGTAGAATTGGCCTGTGACTGTATAAAGCTGAAACCATAGGTGTTTGTCTTTGTAACTTCCTTGTTGGAATTTGTTAAGATGTTTTATTGACTAGCATTGTACGTTTAGGACCCTCTGGATGTTTTATTGCCAGCATTATCTAATAAAATGAAACTGAAACCATAGTCATCTCTGATGTTTTTCAAGTTTTCACATGATACAATTGGCTGAATCCGGCCCACGGGCATGTCGAGTATTCTGAGTTTCTATCTTCTATCTTTGCGTGGTGAAGCGCTCTCATTTCTCGGTCACTCGCTTAAAGCCAAGAATTTGTCGTCCCAATTGCTTGGCAAATTTTGAACCAACATGAGAGAAGTTACCGTTGGGTTAGCAACGTTTCCCAGCACCGGACCCCTGTGTTACAAAAAGGTTCCTAAAAACATTCAATGCAATTTATTTTGTGTCTGTCTATGAAACTTCTCAGGAAGACAGGAACACGGCGCGAGAAGCCGGGAACTCCAAAGCTGGAGCTAACAATCGATTGACCAGATCAAGGAGCAACTACTTGGAAGCCAGAGAGGTCGCAATGCGTTGGACTGAGCGCAAGAATTGAAATGCTCACCTACCTTTGCGAATTGCGAGGGTCATTGCAAATGCAAATACCAAGTTACAGATCAAAGAAAAAACAAATCACTCGGTTGGAGGATGACCTCTGCACCACTGCTTTCACACACGACGAGAAGCCCAAATGCTCGAACGCCACTTTCTCAGAACCGCCGTGGTGAAGACAGAAGAGGCTGGGCGCACTCTGGTGATTGATCTCCAGGAGTTGCAACTGCTGCGTGCTGAGATATGCCTAGAGAATAATCAAATCTTTGCCAAGCGGACAAAGCGCCCCCGACCGGACGTCTTCACAGCTGAGTTATCATGGAGGCCTACCGGCCACATATAGCCAATTTCCTCAGTGGGATTGGAAATTTTCGAACTTCCCTCACTGCCATAGGAATAATACTTCTCTCATTACCATTAAGTTTGTTGTTAAGTTGATATGGAAATGACCATTTTGCACCTCCCAAGCAAATGATGTGAAAATTACGAAAAAATCATCTTAACGATCTCAAATAAAAAAACTCAAAACTAGAAAGATGTATATCTCATCGAGAGTTACAATTTTCGTGTAAAAATCATCTTCATCCGAGATCATATGAAAAAGGTATGATTTTTTTTTTCTAATTTTCACATCATTTGCTTGGGAGTGGCAAAATGGTCATTTCTAGATCAACTTAACAGCAAACCAAACAGATTTTGACGGAAATGGCAACGAGGGAAGTGTTAATTTATTCCGATGGCAGCGAGGGAAGTTCAAAAATTTCGATGGCAGTGAGAGAAAAGATAAAATTTCCAATGGTATTGAGGGAATTAACTTAATATTAATCACTCTACTCCAAAACGCTTATAACTAGTAGCGGGTCTAGGCTGACCGGTTAAAAGTTTTTAATATTTCTGTTCTCCTCATCTTTCTCTATTTTTCCTTGTTCCTCTTGTTCACTATTGAATAAAAATTATTGGAAGGGCTAATTGTCTGTGCAAACCGGGCGCTGGAGGAGGAGGGCGGGGTGAGCTCTCCCAACCTCTGCTGAAAACTGAAGAGATCAGGGGACCATAAGCCAATTAGAGCATCACCAACGCATACCAACACCGGCTAGTGGTCTGAGCAAAAAGTTACTGCCATGTAGGCTTTGGGTGACTGGACTAAGGGCACGTTTAGATGTAAAAATTTTTAGGTTTTGGTTACTTTAGTAGTTTCGTTTATATTTGGCAATTAGTATTTAGTTATGGACTAATTAGGTTTGAAAGTTTCGTCTCGCAATTTCTCACCCAACTATGTAATTAGTTTTTTTTCGTCTACAATTAGTACTCCATGTATGTACCGTAAGATTCGATGTGATGGGTACTGCGCAATTTTTTTTTTTTGGAAACTAAGGCCGTAACTATTATTCGAACGCATACAGGGCCGTGCGCGCCACCGGAATCACTGTAGATCACTGTACCGCACTGTACTATTTCATTTGCATTTGGTAATAATTGTCCAATCGTTGACTAATAAGGCTCAAAACGTTCGTCTCGCAAAGTACAATTAAACTGTACAATTAGTTTTTGATTTCATCAACATTTAGTACTCCATACATGTACCGTAAATTTAATATGATGAGAAATCTTCTTTTTTATAGTACCAAAGTTTAGATTTTGGGTAATGCTACCTCACCAAAAAAAATGTAACACAACAACAGGGCTATGAGCTATCCTTTTCCCTTAGGCACTTTCTTTTCTTTCCTCGAGGCTTTACTTTTTCTGATAAGCTATAATTGCTTCTGCAGACTACCTGACACATTGTCAAACCACCATCCACTCTCTCTCCACGTGGTGTTCAAGCCTACATGGCTCTGCGAGGATAACAACCACGCTGGTGTATTGGGTTGGCCTAGTATACATAGCTTTGCGAAGCTAATATGCTAATGGGAAAGCTGCTCACAAACAAGCTTGCGTTAGAGCTTGTAACGGATTTGTAGAGTCCCTTGTGTCAGCCTCAACAAATACGTCTAGATACAATATTAGTGCATTATTTTTATTAACACCCACCTAGTCTATCCATAGCAGATTTAAACTTGTGGAATATGCACCACCTACTTATTTGGATCTACTATGCTAATAATTAGCTAACTAATAGCTAACAGCTACTAGCTTATTATTACCAACGAAGTTGTTGGATTCATCTACTAATATGTCACTAATAAGTGGTTTTTTTCAAGGAACAGAAGGGGCAAGACACCTACTGAATTATATTAAATATAAAAGAAACAAATAATCACAAAGGGTGTGGGAGGTCAAAATAGTAGCCCTAAACCAACTTGTAGAACTAATAATAGTTAGAAGCTCCTTAGCTAAGTTAGTTGGTCTGTTAGTAAGTCCATTTAAACCCACTAGTGGCAATGGTAATGTGATCAAGTAGCAAGGTGATCCATTACAGTGTAAGGGAAAACGCACTGGCGGAGCCCCCCACCCCCCTAACAATACAATTTTTTATATAATATATATATAGTAAATAGTCTATCTTTATATTAAAAGAGTATAATAAAAAATCTTGTTATAATGTTTACTAATATCTTTTAGACAATAAAATCACATAATATAATTAAAATAAAATATTTTGATTTGTCTAAATTTATTTGCCTACCATATTAGGATATATCTATTAAATTATTTGGTTTATTAAAATACTTATATTTCACTATACTTCATATTTTATTAAATATGTATTTAACTAGCAATAACAATTCGGTGACCATCCCTTTTTATTATGAATTACAGTATAAATGTAGACGCTCATGTACATGCACGTACGCACACTCATATGACCAAACACACGTCCTACTCGACTATGAGCACTTACGAAATACTAAGCTGGTAGATTTCAAGATTCATTAGTAATCATATGTGCCCTGTTATCAACAGTCACGATCACCTATCATGGGTATGAGCACTTCTGAAATATTAAGTCGGTAGACTTCAATATTCATGAGTCATCACATGCGCCCTACTGTCGATATACACGGGCGTCTACTACGTGAAGAGTAGCGATCATGGTTAAATCGTCAAATACTAGAATAAATTCCAGAAAAATAGGAACCTAACCCCGAGACAAAAATCTAAACAAATAAGCTACACTCAATTCTCATATTTTGAAATTCTTCGAATGGCCCCTTATGTGTAATTCTTGGCTCCTGCCGCTGGAAAAACGACATTTGTTTGGTTTAGTAATCGCGTCTGGAGTTGCTTGCGAGCGGAGAAGACAGAGTTCGGGAGTCGCGTGTTGTAATTAGATACCGACAGGAGAGGTGTGGCATCGCCGTTTTGAAGGTTTGTATCCAATACTACGTGAACTAAGGGTGTGTTTGGTTTAAGGACAAGGGATGGATGGGATATGACCATCCATGGAATTTCGGGATATGGATATTCATGTTGTCTATTTGGTTGAATAGATGGGGCGAGCCATTTTTCTGTTTGGTTGGATGGATGAGATTGCATGGGATAAAAGTATTTGACTAATTATATCTATTATTTAAAAATAATAACAACTAATTATACCATAATAAATATGCACCGACACTAATCTTGTCATTATAATCACTAATTAAAAATAAAATATATTAATTAGCACTATACTACTCTAATTGTCACACAAAACATGTGCTAATCAACGTGTGGATATCCTCATCCTGCTAGATTTTTGAGGGTACAGGATATTCCAACATCTACCCAGAATATTCCTTGTTGTGGATATCCAGGTTCAGCTTTATTCATCCAACCAAACACCTTGTATCCATGGATATCCATAGGAACCAAACACACTCTTTTCTGGCCTAGCTAAACGAAACCAGGAGTGACGTCTCATAGGTTGAACCAATAACTAGGCAAAAAGGCCGAACCAAACAACAACTATGTACTGTGGGGCTAAACCTCCACAATCTCAAATCAACACACAAATGTTACATGGCTTTATCAATCTTAGATTTACAACTTAATTACTGCTTTGGAGCAATTATAGGCTGTAGGGCAACGGAGTGCATGTACATTTAGGACTATGGCGATGAGCGTGCTTCATAAAAAGACCGAGACAATTTTTTTTTTGAGAACGTGTCAACGGACACGTGTTTTGTTAAGAGGGAGATCATTTTTCTAGAAAATATTGATTTATTACATATTCTTAATTCAAACAATTCATGGACTTCTGTAGGGAAAAAGAATCATGAATTTACATGTTGAAGTGAATACTTGAGGAACAAACTACAATAAGAACAGAATCAGGTTCAGTTCACCACCCTGCAGTCCCTCCTGACCTCCCCCATTCCCCCGGTGAGGGGCGCGATGTTCCCCATCTTGATCATGGCTGTCGCGAAGCTCTGGAAGAACTCGGCCTGGCTGTCGGCGAACCGCCCGACGATCGGCGCGGTGGATCCCGCGCCCTCCTCGGGCGCCGAGAGCATCGCCTGGTCGGACCTGAGCAGGCCGCGGTTGCGCAGGACGTTGGCGTAGTAGCGGTTGTCGAACGTGTCCGGCGTGGCCGGGTCGAGGTTGTTCAGGCGCGTGTTGCCGCTCACCGCCGCCGGGCAGCTCTCGCGGAGCGCGGCGAGGTAGGACCGGTCCAGCGTCGGGTCCGGCCGCTCCGTGTCGCTGAAGTTGTAGAGCCTGTCCTGGAACGACGTGCACTGGGCGCGGCCGATCGTGTGTGCCCCTGCACGGTGCAACGATGCACGTCATCATTATCTGAGTTCAACACGCGCGCGGCCACAGGACCGGTCGTTGGTGTGTCGTTCCGTCCGTGTGCTAAAGTGAAATACCTTGGAGGGCCACGAAGTCGGTGTCATCGAGGCCGAGGTCGGCGAACTTCTGCTTCAGATCGTTCAACTCTTCCTTCGGGTTTGGGAGGTTCTGGGCACCATCGAAGTTAGCCGTCATGCCGTCCCTCCGGCCCTAGCATCACCCTCCAGTACGGACCTCCTGCCTGCTCATATATCCAGTCAGGAAAACGGCATTAACGGCCAGCCGCAGTGTTGCTCTCGATCGACGGTAACTTCTTGTACGTTGCACCGTCTATATATATGTGTCGTGTCAGGGCACTAACCAGCTCAACGGAGACCTCGGCGGCCAGGGCGAGGATGTCGGCGCAGGAGACGACGCCTGGGCAGGCGTTCTCCAGGGCGGCCTTGATGTCGTTCACCACGGGGAACCCCCGCGCGGAGCCGTTGTTGGGGTCGGCTGCCTTCTCGCTGCGCATCGTCGGGGTCTCGTCGAGCAGCAGCGACGCGTCGCAACCCTGCACGAGCACGACACGATCAATCGAGCACGCGACGCGAGCACCGTCGTTCAGGCACACCGCTTGGTGTCCGGTCGCAACCGATGCAACTGAGGAATAAGTTAGCGTAGCGCCATGCATGGGCGGCGGCGTGCACGTACATTGACGAAGCAGTCGTGGAAGTGGAGGCGGAGGAGGCTGGCGAGGATGCGCGGGTCGGAGGCGCGCGCCTCCTGGACCACGCGCCGCACCGTGTCGTAGACGTGCGGGCACGAGCCGTCGTAGTACGCCGGGCTCAGCTGCTGCGCCTCCGCGCCGCCGAGCGCCTGCGAGGGCGAACGCCGCCGCGAACAGGGCTGCTACGGCCACTGCTGGCATCGCTGGGACCGCCATCGATCTTTGCCGAAAGACTCTCTTCCAAACCTCTGCCTCGTGATCGCGCTTGTTTTGTCGCGTGTGCAGCGAGGTTTATGGGTAGTGGCTACAGGCTAGCTCGCCCGGTTGTCACTTGCTTTAGCGGTGACCTTGTATGTCGTGGATCGGGGCATGGCGATGGTTCTACTTATAGTAACGCAGTGCAAGCGAGGTTTTGACATGTTCCCGGCACGGGCCTTCTTGATGCTTTCACTTGCAAATAATAAATCAAGCAGTCAACTAACAGTGCGCGCGACGACTCACTCCGGGCACCAACGCGTACTGGTTATATTCAGAAAGGGTCTCTGATTGCAGAGGCGACGAGGAAATGGTCCTGCAGATGTAGTGCGGTTAATTGTCGTTATAGATGCTTAAATTATTGCACAACTAATCGCATAAGACATTTCAAAAGTGCGTCTGAATATGCGTTGGCGATGTTGATGCTCCGTGCCTTTTTCACTCGCTTCAATCATCCGTGAAGACTTCACTTAGAACTTCACCGTCACAGGAGTAGTTTAATGTTAAATCAAGAATTCGTCTCCGTTTAATCTTCAAGAACTACCTGACAGCGCGTTCGAAGTGTCGTGGGGATTTAACTCAAGTGTGTCTTCCTCATATTAGCATGAATATTTCTTTGCGTCAATTTTTTCCCCGCACAGTCGTGATGCTGACGCTAGCAAGTTCCATGCATCCAACTGTATAAAATTATCGTAAAAATCTGTATAAAATAATGCTTTCTTCTATTTTTACTTTTTTTATATTACTGCGAGAATGAATCAAAATTTCCTTTGAGAGTATCAAAATGGAAGCATCGTGCCAGCTCCAGCTCTCAGCTCTCCACCGCATCCAATGGGCCGAGGACCACAAAGCAAAACGCACGGCCCGATTTCAACGGCCCATTTCACTCCACCAGCCTGCCTGACCAAACCCTAAACCGCTGCCGCAACTACGTATAAAACCCCCGCACGCGCCGCCGCCGCCGCCCTATTCCCTTCGCCGCCGCAGCAATCACAGGAGCCCCCAGCCCCGAGAACATCCAGGTCCGACAAGATGCAGATCTTCGTGAAGACACTGACGGGGAAGACCATCACCCTCGAGGTCGAGAGCAGCGACACCATCGACAATGTCAAGGCCAAGATCCAGGACAAGGAAGGTACGCGAGCGCGTTAGCTCATCTTTCGGTAGCAAGAATATTAGCATGTAACGCAGGCGCTAAGCGGTTTGGTTTCTTCCGTGCGTAGGAATCCCGCCGGACCAGCAGCGGCTGATCTTTGCCGGGAAGCAGCTGGAGGATGGCCGCACACTTGCGGACTATAACATCCAAAAGGAGTCCACGCTCCACCTCGTGCTCAGGCTCCGCGGTGGCATCATTGAGCCCTCGCTGCAGGCGCTCGCTCGCAAGTACAACCAGGACAAGATGATCTGCCGCAAGTAAGTTACCACCTACGCCCTCATCCTGTTAACATTTCTGTGGCCGCGAAATGGAAACTTTGTTCTGTTCAGTGCAATATTATCGTTCGAAAACGTCATCTCGAATTGTAGCGACGATGGCTATTCGTAGGAACTTCACATGGTGTGTGGAATTTATAACCACAGGGATTCATGTATGGAAAACTTTTGAGATCTAATGCTATTAAGAAATGAACAATTTGGCAAACGGAATTTAACCTCAGCATTAGTAGGAGCTTGATATGTAATTACGCGATGAGAAATTTCAATATTTAACCCTGAGTTCGAACGCCACTTCAATATTTGACCATGCGCATACGAATTCTTTCAATCTTAGGGATTACGAAGGATTTCTCTCATTTCTTATTTCTAGTTGCTTCTTTACACTGTTTAGGACACTGGAAATGACAATACTACCCTCCGCTCTTATCAGATGGCCTAGACGCTTGCTCAGCCCCTCGGTTCCCTCGGTTTGCGCGCATTTCTCACAACATCTTCCCGGCCGGCCTGGTTTCTGTCGTCGTCACTCGTCAGGCATATGGCCGGTGCTTGGTGTTTTTTTTTTGGCTAAGCTAACATCGTGTTAGTATGGGGCTCGATGCATGTTAGTAGTAGTATTAGCTTAATCTAAATCCAGCTAGCTAGGCATGTGTGATAACCACTTCGTGTATATGGTATATGGCATGCATGTCCGGATCGGAGCTGCAGGAGACATCGCACGCGCAGCCGGCGGGCGGTTGGACGCCCGCTCCCGGCCACGCTCCGGGCGGATCCCATCCTTGACGGCCACCACATGCTGCATGCGCGGCGTGATGGAGGTGGAGGGCGACTGCGACGACTAGAACTAGTATGCAGCGACGACACCCACCAGCGGTGCTCGGCGAGTGGGGGCCGGCGGCGGCTAGTCGACCGGCGCCGGAGTGGCCGGAAGCGGGCGGCGGCTGGTCGAGCGCCTGCGCTTGTCGCGCCCCGGGCGGAAGGGGTCTGGGCACGTGGAGGTGAACTGGACAGGCGGCGCCGCTGCATACGGGCGGGGTCGGGGTCAGGCGGCGGCGGCAGCGAGCGGCCTCGCTCCTCCGTTGGGTCGCGATCGCGACGAAGGAATGCAAACGGTTGCAGGATAGGATAAGAAGGCGTGGGTAGTTTTGTCATTTCCCATGTTCTGAGGAGTGAGAACAGATATTTAGAAATAGAAAAAGAGAGAAAAACTGAGAAATCCCTCATATTGAAAGAATTCGCGTGCGCAGGGTCAAATATTGAAAGGCTTACGAATTGGATGTCAAATATTGAGAGGCCTACAAACTCAGGGTTAAATATTGAAATTTCTCTTATGCGATTGAACTAGCTCAGGTGCTATATTGTACTTCTCATTTTTAGCTTATCAGCGTGCACACCTTGATAACATGAGACCACCAGAGATCATTCAAGCAAATATGCAAAAACTCCTTGTTTTGTTTTTCAAAGAAACATGATTTGGCCCTATGGGTGCACTCTTAGTTCAAAATGTTTCCTGCTTGAGCATTTTGCTGAAGTGAGGGGGTGAGGCCAGACATCTCATGACCTCTGGGCATGTGGCTTCTAGTGTATTCAAGCATTGACCTATGGGCATGTGGCTTCTAGTGTATTTCAGCATTTTCTCACCAGCCAATCATTGTTCCATTTCTACACTGAACAAATCATTGAGCAGCCTGATTGTTTCATTTTCCCATTTTTTTTCTTGCTGTATTACATTTGAGATAACCTATTACTGGCTTGATGATGACTTCTTGCTTTAACCGCACTGAATCTGAAGACCGGAGGAGGTGTATTTTTCTTGCTGTATTACATTTGAGATAACCTACTACATTTGCTTTGCTTTAACATTTAGTATTTGGCATCTCATTGTTTGACATCACTGTGTACTTTTACCTGGAGTTTGGTTCTTTTTGTTCAAGTTGCGTTTCTGTACTCTGACTTTCCTGTTTATGCTTGTGTCTTTTGTACAAATCCGGTTCCCTGTTCGCTTGCCCTTTCACATGCAACCTAAGCTAAGCTGCAGCTGGGATGTTGCATTATGCAAGGTGATTTTGCCCATTTACCTTTTGTGTTCTATGGGTACACTTCTATTATTTGGACCTGTTAGAGGTGTATTGGTGCACTCTTGGTGTTGGTTTTTGTTCTTAATGTGAAACTGTGTTATTTTCTTCTGAGGAAATTGATTGGCAGGAGTGATGAATCAATTAGATGCACAAAGTGACCTTATGAGCTGAAACACTGAGGCCTATTTTTTCTCTGATTTGCCATTTTACCTGCCCTTTTCCATGTTATTGTATCAGGAAGTCCTTTTAGGTCATTGCCTCATTGGCCTGATGTTCTACCATTTATCTGCAGATGCTATGCACGTCTGCACCCCAGGGCTGTCAACTGCCGCAAGAAGAAGTGTGGTCACAGCAACCAGGTTAGTGTTACTGCATTGCAAAGTGTTGTGCCTGTATGTAGGCTAGCACACGTCTTCTCTGTCCTGCCATTTTTAAAGCATTGAAGCTCAACTAAGTTAATGAAATCTCTTTTGCTTTTCTCCTTTCAGCTGAGGGCCAAGAAGAAGATCAAGAACTGAGGTGTTGCCGTCCTCTGTTGTAGCAATGTATGCTGTACTGTGTTCTTGTCTGGTTGTTGAACCGTGTTTGTTTACCCCCAACATTTGGGACTGTTGTGATGTTTCACCTTGTCGATTGTTGATGACAGACGGTACAATATGCCAATAGCTATTGTGCTCTTGAAGTTTTGGTCAGCGTGGTGCAGCAATTTTGATTAGTAAACTTTAATTGGGCTTTGTCCTAAGTTGTACTATTTTTGTTAACTTTGATCAATTTAGTAAAAAACACATCATGTACAGAATTAAATATTTTAAATACGTTCTCCATAAAAATGTCTCGATAGTGTGTTTATTTAAAACTGTAGATGCTAATTTTCAACCTTGATTAAAGTTAGAGAAGTTTAATTTAGGACAACTAAAGTGCCTCGGTGCCTCACTCTTCCTATGGTCTCCTTGTCCAGAACAGAAGATAAGTACTTTCTCCATCTCAAATTAGTACTCTCCATCTTAAACTAAATTAATTTCTAGAGTTGTCATATGTATTTTAAACTAATTAAGTTTGATTAACTTTATAAAAGAAAGTATCGCTATTTATGACATTAAACTAGTACCACTAGATGCATTATAGAATACTCGCTTTTTATATATTATAATTATTTATGTGATGGATGTTATTTTTTTGTTGGTCAAACTAAGGTGATTTTAGGAATTAATTTGTTTTGAGACATTGGAGGCCGAAGTGAAGGCAAGCAGTGGCCTCGGTACAGTGGTCGCAGGTTGACATGCTATGCTTGTCGAGTATTGTCAGGAAACGAAGGCGCGAACGACTCCAGCTCCCCCTGCAGCACGCCTCGGTGCTGTACTGCTGTCTGTCGCTGCATCTCTGTTCTATGTTTTCTTTCTTATATGACTGCCCCGTGTGCCGTTGCGGGAGCTCAAATGATCCCAATGCATTGCATGCTTCCGAATTTGGGACAGGCGGCAGGTGTCATGGCGCACCTTTGTTTCCCCGAGAAACGCGTCGGTCGGCTGGTGCTGGTAGCTCCATGCTTGCTCTTATTAGCCTCCCCGTCTCCTGCCATCTGCCTCCCCCTCCCCGCGACGCGACGGCCGTCCCCTCGGTCGTCCGGTCGCCACACGCCTTCCACCTCGTCTGCGAGGGGGGAGCAGCGGCGTCACCTCTGCCTTGTGCCTTGAATCGTACTGGCTCCTCTTCCTCCCCTTGCTCTCTCATCGCCTCCCGTCAAATTCTTTTATGGCATATGCACTGCAGCTTCTTTTTCTCCTTGCTCTGATGTATGTTCGGGCAGTTTCGATTCTGATTCCTACCAGGCTGATAGGTCAATAGATTGATTTTTCTTCTTCTTTTGGTAGTATGTGTATGATCAATGGAAGCAAGCATTGGTCGTGTAACCTTCCGATTTTACAGCACTGTTCATCAGAAGGCACCCCGGCCGATCCCATCCACCGGATCGGCCGCCAAACTGCATATATCCACGTGGTGCAAGCCGGCCAACAAGATGATCTGCTGCGGTGGTACCGAGGAGGATACGTACGCCGCACCTGCCAGCCGTCACCCAGCAGCACCTAGGAGTACGTCGCAATACAACGCAGGTAAAATCTGAATTCCAACATCTCCTCATCATCAGGTCTCAATACAACGCGATACAACACAGTTTGCTACAATGCCAGGCCGCGGCAAACCAAGAGGGCCTAATGCGCCGAGGTGCAGCGGGCCGCCGAAGGTCCTCCCCGTCGATGTGCCGGCCATTTCCATGGGCGAGCTGAACAACATCACGGGGAACTTTGGGCCGAATGCCCTGATCGGGGAAATCTACCGCGCCGTGCTGACCTCCGGGGAGCCCGTCGCCATCGAGAAGCTCGATCCCAGCGTGTCCAGCGACTCTCTGGCAGACTTCTCTGCTCAGGTTACACTACAACAACTGAATCCAACAGATGGCGCATCATCAGACAGATCAAACCTTTTACTGAAAGAAAAGAAAAGAAGGGAATGGTAAACCATCCGGTGTGGTTTTCTGATGCAGCTGTCGATGGTCTCGAGGCTGAAGAACGAGTACTTCCTGCAGCTGATGGGCTACTACCTGGACGACAGCCACAGGATCCTCGTCTACCAGTTCGCCTCACACGGCTCGCTGCACGACACGCTGCACGGTAGTACACTTTTATCAGGGTTATTCGCAAATGCTATGGCATGTGATCTGTCAGTCAGTCTGGCACGCTGAAAACCCTGACTTGAGGAAAATGTAAGGATTGCTGAACCGCGCGCGCGCATGCAGGCAATAAGGGCGTGAAGGACGCGGCGCCGGGCCCGGCGCTGAGCTGGGCGCAGCGGGTGAAGATCGCCTACGGCGCGGCGAGGGGCCTGGAGTACCTACACGAGAAGGTGCAGCCGTCCATCGTGCACCGGGACGTGCGCTCCAGCAACGTCCTCCTCTTCGACAGCCACGACTCCAAGCTCGCCGACTTCAACCTCACCAGCCAGCCGCCCGACGGCGCCGCGCGCCTGCACTCCACGCGCGTCCTTGGCAGTTGGCACCTTCGGCTACCATGCTCCCGAGTAAGCTATCCAAGTTTTGAAACAGATTGCTAGAGCAAGAGCAAAACGGATTTAACAATGCTGTTGTTGACATGTGGTATCCTTTTCCAAAGGTACGCGATGACTGGAGTGTTGACGCACAAGAGCGATGTGTATAGCTTTGGAGTGATACTGCTGGAGCTGCTAACCGGCAGGAAGCCCGTGGACCACACCATGCCCAAGGGACAGCAGAGTCTGGTGACTTGGGTGAGCCATGCAATGCTCAATGTTCCTGCTGCAGTTTTGTTATTATCTACTCCTGCCCCAGTAAAAATCCATAAGCAGAGCTTACTGATATCTGAATTTCCCTGACAAAACCAAGGCCACGCCGAGGTTGAGCGAGGACAAGGTCAGCCAATGCGTGGACCCGAAGCTAGGGGACGACTATCCTCCAAAAGCCGTAGTTAACAAGATCACGCTCTGCTGTTAACCGATCCTCCTTGAGATCTTCACATCCTGTCAGTAAAAAACTAACTTGAGAGAATTTCTGTGTTTCATCAGATGGCAGCCGTGGCTATATATGGCCAAACGGGCCGCTCGGCACGGCACTGGCACGGGCACGGCACTACGCGGCACGGTATGTTAGCCGTGCCGTGCCTGATAGTGCCGCCGTGCCGACTCAGCGGCTCAGGCACGGCACTATCATGGCTTAGACGTGTCGTGTTGTGCCACTGGGCACGGCAGCCCGTAGTGCTCGTGCCGGCACTGGCACTAAAAGTGTCAAACAGCTCAGAAACTTCAGAATTTTAACAGAAACTTGTACAATACATCAAACTTTAGAAGGTCACACTTTGACAGCAGAGATACAAGTTCAAACTTTAACAGAAACTTCAGAAGATCACAAACACAGAAACAGACCAGAGAGAACAAAATAAAATTTTATTGGAGCTTTAGTGCAATGGCTGCCTCATTAAAAACATGTCTAGGTAAAACTCACCCTTGTGAGAAACCCTAGACAGGGAAAAAAGAGTACATCCCAGCTCATTTTAAGTTCATTGTCCTTAAATCAAAGTTTATAAGTCCAGCATATTACAGTCCAGTACATAAATGATAACTAAGACAACTAATCAAGATAAAGTTCTTCAAATGCTTCTTCAAGCTCCTGGTCTTCCACATTGTGTTGCATCCTTGCCTCTGCTGCCTCCCAGTCTTTGATGCAGGTGAGCATCTCCACCATCTCAGCCTTCAGCCTCCTCCGCCGCTCCTCGATTATCCTGCCAGTCATACTAAAAGTGGACTCTGAAGATATGGTAGAAACAGGAATAGTTAAAATATCTTTAGCCATAATTGACAGAACTGGATAAGTGAGTTTGTGCTCATGCCACCAGTTCAACAGGTTAAAATCATCATCTAACTGGCTAACAGTGTCACAGTCCAAGTAGGAAATCAGTTCAGAAGTATTATTATTAGAATAACTTGCAGCATGCAGCAGGGCAGTTGCAGAGGTATGTTTAGACAGATTAAGAGTACCAGATAGAGGATGGATACCACCTGCAGAACAATCACCTTCATCATCATCATAAATCTCATCCAAGCAGACCTTTTCTTACCAGACAGGTTAGGAGGGACAGTCCTCCTCAACCTAACAGATCTAAATTTCTTCTCATACTTATTGTAAACATCAGTTAGTCGAGCTCTAGTGGCAAGCTGGTAAGTTTCATAGGATGTACTGGTAAGGCTACCCAACCTCCTCAGTACTCTGCTGCCTCCCAGTCTTTCATAGGATTATCCGTGCCAAGGCCGTGCCGGCCTCGTCGGAGGAGCGGGCCATCGTCACTCGCCGGCGTCCGGTTCCTCAACGGCTTCACACATAAACAAAGAATCAGTAGCAGATCTAGTTAGGGTTAGGGTTAGGGTTAGGGTTAGGGTTTACAGTACCTTGGCGGTCGGAGCACCAGGAACGCCGCACGACGTCGACGACGCGGGATCCGGCCCTCTGGTTCCTCGACGGATGCGAATCAAGAGGGGACCTACAGGAGGGGAGCACATCAGATCGAGATCCAGGAGGGGATAAGAGAGGAAGCGCCAGATCTGGAGGGGAGCAAAGCTCAACTTACCGACATCCGGAGCACCAGAGTTGCCGGGGGCCCGGCGAGGTCGACGACGGTGACAAATGAGACGACGAGGTGGACGACAAGGCTACATCAACGGGGCGAGATCAAGATGAGGCCGTGCCGTGTGCCCATGCCGGCTAGCAGTGGCTCTAGATGCCACCGGAGGGCGAGAAGAAGAGAGGAGACACCACCGGAGAGGGAGACGAAGAGAGGAGAGAGCCGCTCGCAGAGGTTAGAGCGAGAGATAGGAGAGAGAGGGAGCTGGAAACAAATGAGCTAGGGTTTCGTCGATACGGGGCGGCGTGGCGGCGCAGGCTTATATAGTCGACCCATCCAACAGTCGGATCCAACGGTCATGAAGGATCTGGGGGAGGGGATCAACGACCCTCCTTTGCTGGATCCATGCCAAGGGCGTGCCGGCCTGTTAGCCGTGCCGTGCCTGGGCCGTGCTAGCGGGCCAAGGTGGCAGCCCAGGCACGGCACTGCTGCCGGGCCGTGCCAGGCACGGGCACGAAGCAGGCTGGGCCGGGCCGGGCCTGGGCCGTGCTTTTTAGTGCCGTGTCCGTGCCGGGCCACCGTGTTAGTGCCATTTGAAAAAGTATAGCCGTGGCGGCGTTGTGTGTGCAATACGTGTCCGATTTCCGGCCGAACATGACCATCGTGGTGAAGGCGCTGCAGCCTCTTGTGAAGGCCACCGCAGCCACAGCTGGGGGGGCCTAGCATGCAGTACATGATAGATGATAATGATACACAAGCATTCATATCTCCAGCACATGTCCTCCAAAGATCTGTTCTCGTTTATCTGGCCCTGTTCGTTTGAACTTATCAGCCGTACTGTTTCAGCGAAATAACAGTGTTTTTCTCTCACAATAAATCAACATCAGCATCAGCATCAGCATCAGCATCAGCATCAGCCGTTTTTCCAGTCAGCCGAACAAGGTGCTTGTGTGTACGCGCTTGTGTGTACATCTCATCTTCAGTGGTTGTAATGCAACATGCGTGTACATCTTATCTTCAGTGGTTGTAATGCAACATGCATGTACTGACTGATCAATCTGCAAAGGATTCAAGTGTTCATCACCTTTTTGGGGACTCTTCAATGTAGTTAAGACTCCACATCACCAGAGTCTTCCTTGTCCCCTTCCGTTGGTAGCTGGTAGGAAAGGAACTTGCTTGCCCCACAGGACTAGTTATTACAGGCAGAGAGACCTGCCGCACTGCTTTGTTCTTATCCTGTTCCTGACTACTGATCAAAGATTCCACGGAATCAGAACATGCTAAGCGAGAGGAGACGATGGACCTTGTGCAGTTGCAATCCGTAATCATCGGTGTTCTCTTTAACCGTATACCTTGGTGGGACCATCCTGGACATGATGGCATGAGCCTGTCTACTCGATCAAAACGAATCTCTAACCTGCAGCACGGATGGAGGATGTAGGCACGTTACATTCAGTGCAGAATCAGTACTTCCGGGTACTGATATTATTCAATTATCTCTCGCATCGCAATCGCATGGATTAGCTCCACACCCTCCTGTCCACACTCCACAGGAATACTTCACTCCAAACTTGAGTTGATCGACGACTCGACGTGCACAGCGACAATTTCATGCAGTTGTAAAAGAGAAAAGGTGGAAAAACCGCTGAGCACGTGAAAACACAACGCTCCTGGATCTGTGGAAATGAATCAGGTGGGGATCGTTTTGATCCTCCCGGAAGCTTACCTCAAAAAACACAACGCTCCTGAAAGTGAACTCTTTTTTCCCCCGTTGCGTGTACTGCTGCTACTCTAGCTCTACTGCTGCTCTGTTTCAGCAGAATCCAAGGCAGGCGAGGCGAGAGCACGCCGCCGAGCTGAAAACGCCTCGCGCTAAGGCCGAGTCAGGTCCCGGGCATCGACGTGTCACGTGGGTCAGCGTCACGCGGCGCTTTCAGGATTTACTTTTAGCATCCGAACAAAACACGGAGAGCGAGGTCAGGCCAGCGTCCATTTCTGTTGCCGTAATCGCCGGCCGGCCAGTGAAGCTAGCGACAGGGCCGCGTACGCTTGTGACTGACGCACATCGCGTGGGGATCGCGGCGAGATCTGATGACCGAGGGGGGCCCGTCCACTGCGCGATGCATCATCGCTCATCGGTTTGGGTTGTCCTCTTCTCGGCGACCTCGAAGGACGAAGGGAATCTGCAGCAGCCCTAGTTGCCCGAGCAAGCGAGCTGCGTGGAAGAGGACACGAGAGCGCCCCGACGAGAGGATGCTGGCATTGCCGCGGTCGGGGTTGGTAACTCCAATGCTCCATTCGATTCTTGCGGTTCCGGAGTCCACTACCTGGCCTTTTTTTCACTCAGTAGCGTGAGAGCTTTCTTGCAAGCAATCAGCGGCTGTTGGCTTATTGCCAAAACAAAATGAATCCATGCAACCTTACCTTGGCAGCTTGAGGGTGACAAAATCACATCATCCATAGTTTACTGGGGCAGGGTTGCTGGCCCATCTACGTCCAGATACTTTTCTCTCGAGTTTCATACAAAAAGGTCACAACCTATATGATTTGGTGCCTGCTCATTTTACAAACGCACCATTTACTTTGGATTGGCTTGTCACAAAACTACAAGTCTGATAGAACCATCAGTGACATGCTGATAGGGCCTGGATGGACATGAATGAGGAAAAAGCAACAAAGTTCAAGTTTGTGAGAAACCAGCCTAAAATAGTGGTAGGTTTCTTTTTTTTCGCGAATGCGCACGAGAGTGCGTATCTTTGCATTAGAAGAAGGAAGGTTTATGTTACAAGAATGCCGTAGACGGCAGTGACAATTGTTTGGTGACTACATTGTAATTAAGCACATCGAAGTTTCGATTAGAAGGGAGGCAGCTGTCATCTTTGCACCAGGCAACGTAGGCCCTGAGCTCCCGCTTCGATCCAACGATCAGCTTCGATCTTGATCATGTGGAGCGTCTCGGCGATGGAAGCTGTCAAGCTTCTGAAACACCACGCGTTGCGTTTCTTCCACAGCTGCCAGGACACGAGGGCGAAGAGCGTGTTGAGACCTTTCCTTCGCTCACCGGGTGCTGCTGCCCGAATTCGTCTCCACCAGCCCAAGGTGGTGACTGCGGCCTGAGGCGATTGGATTTCCAGGGCCCTGAGCACCAAGAACCATATCTCTCTGGTAAAGGAGCAAGTCGCCATGATATGATCGATAGTCTCGGGCTCTTGATCGCAGAGGTAGCAGTTTTCCCGGGCTTCAAGACCATGTCTTCTTCTCCTGTCGCCGGTCCAGTTCCGCCGACGCATGGCCAGCCATAGGAAGATCTTTACTTTGAGTGGTGCCCATGTTTTCCAAATGAGTTTGTGGCCGGGGAATGGAGATGAGCCGGCGTGCAGCATTGTATAGGCCGATTTAGCCGTGTACTCGCCGCTCGCCGTCCAGCGCCACATCGTGCGGTCTCGCTCTCCAGTCAGCTGGACGCCCTCCAGTAGTTGCCATAGGTGCAGGTAATCGATGATCGCCTGCATGGACATTCCACCGGTGAAGCTTCGTGCCCAGGTCCTGTTGTTCATGGCCATGCTCACTGTTTGTCGGCTACGGATTGCTTGCGGTACCAGACTGAGAAGACATGGCGCGAACTCGCCCACCGACTCTCCGTTAAGCCATCTATCTTCCTAGAAGAACGTATGTTCCCCATTGCCGACGACCGAGTACGTGGACGCCTTGAAGAAAGCTTGCACCTGGGGGCATGTCTTGATCGGCAGTTGGCTCCAAGCTCTGTCCTGGTCGGCTTTTTGCAGCCATAGCCATCGTGTTTGTAGGGCGTAACCTGTCAGCTTGATGTCCGTGATCCCCAGCCCGCCGAGCTCCGTTGGTCTGCAGCATGTGGGCCAATCTACCATGCACTTCCCTCGTACTGACTGGTCGGCACCAGCCCAGAAGAACCGGCGGCAGATAGCGTCGATCCCCTTGCGCGCCCAGGCCGGCAAGCTTTCAGCCATCATCGCATAGATGGGCACCGATCGTAGGACGGACTTGATCCAGATTAGTCTTTCGCTCCTGGCCATGAGTGCGCCGTGGCATGGAGGGAGCTTTGCCGCGACGTGCTCAACCAAGGCCTGGAAGCTTGCCTTCGGAATGGCCTTCGTGCTAAGTGGTAGTCCGAGGTACCTGATGGGGAAGGGCTGAACCTGGCAGCCGAGTATACCGACAATGTCGTCCAAAACCACTTCACCACCAAAGATTGGGGTGATGGAGCACTTGGTCATATTTGTTTGGAGCCCGGAGACCTCGCCGAACAAGTTCAGAATGTGTTTTACCGCCAGCGCCTCTTGAACTGTTGGCCTGATGAACATGATAACGTCGTCAGCGTATAGTCTGCATTGGTATTTGATTTCCGATGGCCGCATCCGCTTGAGTACCCCGTCGCTCACCGCCTTGGCGAAAAGTCGGTGAAGCATGTCCATGGCGATAATGAAAAGCATCGGGGACAACGAATCTCCTTGACGCACGCCCCTCAAGTGTTGTATCAAAGGGCCCTGATGGCCGTTGAGCATGATCTGCGATGAGGCTGTGCACAGAAGTGCTTCCACCCAGCCGCACCAAGATTCCCCGAACCCTCTGGCCTTGAGCACATCGAGTAGGAAAGGCCAAGACAGGGTGTCGAACGCCTTGGATATGTCAAGCTTGAGTAGTAGCATGGGTTGCTTCCTTGTCCTGATCAAGACGGTCGTACGTTGAATGAACTTGTAGTTGTCATGAATTGACCGGCCTTGGATGAAGGTGTTCTGGTTCTTGTCGACGATGTCATTCAGTCTTGGTGCCAGCCGCATTGCCAGAATTTTGGATAGAGCTTGGCGAAACTATGGATCATGGTAATCGGGTGGAAGTCGGCCGGCGTGTTGGCTCCTACCCTCTTCGGGAGTTTCTCAAATCTACTACATAAAATCTTTATAAGTTTATGACCATTAACCATTGTCCATTGGTGGGTGTTGTGAAATTTATTCTTTTATTTCTCCTTCTCCTTGTCGTGATGCATCATGTGAATGTCAAGTCATTTGCACCATATATATTCCTGATTGGAGGCATGTGAGGTTAGTGGAATAGTAGGTTACCCACCGCCGATCGAGCCGTCCAGTACTTACAAGTCCTCTGCTCAGTAACCTAAACTTCGGTTCAGTAGAAACAAGGCAAGAGATTACGTAGGCAAAAGTCCACACATGGGTTACATTGAATCTCAAGAAAAATGCCCAGGTCAGTGGCTGGCCAAGTCCTGAATATTTATTCTCTGTAGTAAGATACCTCAACTTCTCTTTGAAGCTGCATTTATTATATATTGGTACTAGCAAAAACCTAAATGGCCTTTTCTGATTTGGACTATGTGAATGGTTGCAAACATGGTCGTCTGACTCTTGCCAATTGTACCCAGTTATTAATCTCCTCACGGATTGATATGTGGTGTGCTGAGTACTTTGAACCTCAAATGGTGACCAAATGGCCATAATGCCTTAGTTAAGAAGAATAGTTGACCAATTGGGTAGGTCCTGAATAAATTATCTCAGTATACCTGAGCTTTTCTTTGATGCCACATAATTAGCAAAATCACAAATGATCTTTGCTAGTTTAGGCTAAATGATCTACCGACCTACAAACAATATCTGCTTAATTTGTTAAGTTTTTTTTCCCACTGATGACTCTCCGGTCTAGTAAATGCCAGTCCCAGAGTAGGTTTCTGACAACAGCATCTGGCCATTAGATGACTCAGGGTTTCCCGAATTAGGTCAACTACAAATGTTTTTTGAACGTATTAGGTCAACTGCAATAACAGGGATTACAGAAGGCAACTGTAATAACCGGGATTACAGCAATCAAAGCCTCAAAAGACTGATGCGAAACCTACGGAATTGTTTCTTTACACAATATCAAATGCATGGCCGGTTTAGTACTCCGATCTGGAGCGAGTTGGTTGACAATACTCTCGTCAGGGAAATGATGGCCACCTGCTAGTCCAGACGATGCCATTTGGTAATGCTGCTCAACGTTGAAACCTTGCGTAAATTGACCTTACAACCAATGCATTATAAATAAAAAGGAAACGACAAAACTAGACGCACGGATCTTCTGATGAACGAGACGCAGATAGTCAAATACTACTCCCTCCATACCCCCCCCCCCCCCCCCCCCCCCCACACACACACACACACACAAAATGGCATTCCGGTTTTATACTAAGTCAAAGTCATCTTAGATTTGACCAAGTTTGTACACCAATAGTTATATTACTAAACCAGCGTTGTTGAATTCATCACGAAATAGTTTCATGGTGTAACTATCGATGTCATAAATATTAATGATCTTCTATATAAACTGGTTCAGAGAAGTAAATGAAATAAACTGTGCTGAACAATATCGTCAAATTTCAGACATTTTCAACTTAACTGCGCTGAACAATTTCGACAAATTTCAGACAAGGACAGTGGAAATGTCCAGGAAACTCTCGGTCCGGGTCGACCGGACAAGGCGTCTAGCAGACGGCAAGGACGTGCATTGCAGACTTTTTTTTCTCGAATACGCAGAAGCGATGCGTATCATTGTATTAGATAGAAAGAGTTTGAGCAATACAAGCCGTTCCACTGCCGCGTTAGTGTTTTGCAAGTGCTACATTTTGAAACGAACAACATTCAAGGGTGGCCATCCCACCTACAGGCGAGCCAACGTTTGAAGCCCTCGTGCGCCGGCGTCGATCCACCGATCGGCCTCGGCCTTGACTAGCTGCAGCACCTCGTTCACCGATGAGGATGCCTCCCTGAAGCACCTGGCGTTTCGTTCCTTCCAGATGATCCAGCAGACTAGCGCAAACAGTGAGTCAATGCCTCGGCGCCGGTCACCATTGTATGTCGCTCGCAGTCGTCGCCACCATCTGTATGCATTGCAGACTTGCAGTTGTCGGGATCTTCCTCCCCTAGGTGACACCGTTTCGTCATAGGCTGAAAATTCATATGTGGACTGCCTGCTTAGATTTAGAATGGACTCGGCTAAAGAAACCATAAAGCTCCCTAGAAATAAATATACTGATCTAGCCTGATCTTGAATGCATAGTTTGTGTTTTTTCAGAGAAATATATATACACATCAAGGAGTTTTTGCATCGTAGAAGAAACGGTCCTGAACATGATATCTTAACGGATTCTTGGGTGTGGCTCTCTGATCATGGAGAGTGTGCGCATCTTGAAAATCATAGGCGAGAACAGTGCACATGTCCGGTGGCACATGTTTGCTGTCTGTAGGGCTGTCAGCTGAGGCTTCTTAGCCTGAATGCTCCCTACACGTTTCCTTGCCCTCTTGACGAGAAACAGGAAAAGAAACTAGTGGACCAGTCTGCCTACCATATTGATACTGTTTGTGCTTATTCAGAATATAGCGATGGACCATCTCCATCTGTTTTAATTCTTACCAAAAGAACCATATAGAATTATAGATCTACATGTACGGGTGTACCTTGGCCTTGGCCACCCCGGAGCTTACCCATATCTTGGCACCGCTGGCTAGTCTGCTAACAACTTCTTTTGAAACGCAGACTCGTTGCGGATTTGCGGTGCATCATCATCTGAGTATACTCTAGTACGCATACAAAAGTATCATGTCTCGTGAAAGATTTAAACCCCCTTTTATGATGAAACGAAAGGTTTAAATCTATTATTGTCTTCAACAATGAAACGCACAGAACTTAAAACTCACTCCACTTAGAGTAAATAAAAGAGATAGACTTGCATCACTGAATTTGCGATTTGTCCCTAATAATAATAATAATAATAATAATAATGCAGTTTGCGCCAACGGTTCTGATAGGTACGATCTGAGCCGTCGACCGCGCGATCTCGCGGTGCAGGACAGTAGGAGCCGTGCGCCGACCTCGCCCGTGCCCGTTTGCGTTGCGCCTCCCAGTATCGACCGCGGCCGGCGGCCCACGTTTATCGGCATAGGTAGGCGCGACCGCACGGCGCAGAACGCGCGGGTACGGCGGCCTTTGCCATTTCCCACCCTCCATGCGCAAGGCGCCGCAGACGGGGGAGGAGACGACGCGACCGCGACCTTGACCGCGACCGAATCGCGAGCGGTAATCTAGGCCAGACGAGAGGCGATCGGAGGGGGGCGGCCGAGGGAGGAGCAGAGCGGAGGGATGGACGCCAACGGGCGCGAGGGATGGACGCCAACGGGCGCAGGGGGGAATGACGACGCGCGGGCGCCGCTCCTGGCCGGGCCCGGGCGGCGGCGCAACTCGGTCGCGTCCATGCGCGGGGAGTTCGTCTCGCGGCTGCCCAAAAAGGTGCTCGACGCCGTCGACCCCGAGCGCCCGTCGCACGTCGACTTCTCCCGCTCCAAGGGCCTCCTCGAAGGTTCATCCCGGAATCCCAACTACCCGCCGCATTCTCGGGTTGTTTTTCTTTGTCGTTGGTTGGTTCGATCTGTCCCCGACCCGTTCGCTGGTCTGAAATACTGTAGCGGCTGGCTGATGAACAGTGTTTTGTGAGGGGAAGCAGCCGGCTGGTCTGAAATATTGGCGTTTCGTTTTCTTAATCTGGTAATTGTGCTAGAAAGCTGGCGTTGCTATCGGGCTCCTTTATCTACAGAGTATCTTGGTGATATGATTGATGCGCTTTTGATCCTAGATTCTGGAGTTGTAGTAGATAATCCGATGCTTTTGTGGATGACCCAGACACTTATCCTTGCCGCAGACTTTTCTGGGTTCCTAGGATTTCCCTTCTTACTTTTATGATTGAACAGCTCGTGACTTTACTATCACTTGCTTCTTGTCCCTGTTCCTTTTACGTATTTGGTTGAGGAAATACCTTTTTGACGTGTTTGTTCTCTTATCATGGCCCTGGCCTAGCAGCCTGTTTGACAGCCTGTATTCGGCTTATAAGCCTTACTTATCAGCCAACGAACAATATTTTTCTCTCACACCAAACCAGCCAGTGGTACTTTTAGCCATGGCTTATAAGCCAATTCAGCCGAAACGAACAGGCTGCCACAGACAACTGTGAAACTATGGACTATGGTGTTTGTTTTTGTCAAAATCCCTGAAGATAACGCTGTTCCTTTCTTATGTTCTGCAGCAGGCATGCAAATGAGTTTTACAGATACCACGTAGCAAACTAAGTGATTTTTGAACTGTGCGTCTGTGCCTGCATCTGGTTCACTCCGCAGCTTTGATCTCTGTATTATCTTTTGAATCTTTGATTGTAGTTGGAACACTAAGATTCATCAAGACAAAAGACTATGTAGGGTGGGAACATCGATATAGTACAGTACCAGCCGGTGTTTGTTTCTAATTGCAGTTTCTATTTACCACGTTTTGGATCTGCGTAGTGTGGCCTAGTGCCTATGCGCCCCCTTTTCCTGAATATCCCAGGATAGCAGATTTTTTTCTTCTTCTCCTGATTGAAATATTGCATTCTGTGCTCAGAAAAAAGCAGGTTGCAATGATACACAAGGCTAAATTTGATTTTGCAATTTTGTTGGTTCTACATTTTGATCCTTAGGTTTTCCTCACTCGATGTTTCTTTAATAAAACCGAGATTTTTTTTATCCTAGCCTTTCTGGTATGTGCCAACTTAATTGTCTGAATACTGTTCTTGTTATTTAATCCATTCGTCCCAAAATAGTTGACACTTTAGCTATGAATCTGGACAATGTTAACTATTTTGGGACAGTGGGAATAGTCTTTGGTGTATGCTGTATTTCCATCATAATTTTCTAGCCTCTATGCTGTATTTCCATCATAATTTTCTAGCCTCATATTATTAACATTGCTCTTTCATGTCCTGTTATTTTTTGAGACTGAGATAGACTATTTCATATGTATTAACAGTAGAGCTTCTGCCTTTTCTTTTAAATTTAAAAGCTCCTTATATATCTTTAGTTTAATTCTCTATTATCGACAACCTAACAAAGTGGTGTGATTTGGGTCTATTATTTAGGGGAGAGAGAGTACTATGAGAAACAATTTGCCACATTGAGGTCCTTTGAGGAAGTTGACTCACTAGAAGAATCCAATGGAATCAACGAGGATGAGGAGCTTGCGGAGCAAATCCAGAGTGAATTTGCCATGAAGATATCAAATTATGCAAACATTATTCTCTTAGCGTTGAAGGTTGGTTCCTCCCCCCACTTTTCAATTCCTATTCATGAACTCCTCTAGGATGATTAGACTATTTTTCCCCTCAGGTATACGCTACAATCAAAAGTGGATCAATTGCTATAGCTGCCTCAACACTGGATTCACTGCTTGATCTCATGGCTGGTGGTATCCTTTGGTTCACACATCTGTCAATGAAGAGCACCAATGTCTACAAGTACCCCATTGGCAAACTGAGGGTACAGCCTGTAGGCATTATCATCTTCGCTGCTGTCATGGCCACTTTAGGTATGCTTGCTTTTTCTCCCAACGGGAAATGGTTAAGCAATCTAGTCACGTCTTTTCTTGATTACTTACTTGTTTGCGACATGTGTACTGCCATGTTAGAACTATACTCAACTGAGTGCGATCTTCCTGCCAAAGTCATCTACATTAATTTGGTGTCACGTCTGCAGGCTTCCAAGTATTTATTCAAGCTGTTGAAAAGCTGATAGTGAATGAGGCTCCAGACAAACTGAACCAAGTGCAATTACTGTGGCTATATTCAATCATGATCTTTGCAACAGTAGTGAAATTAGCTCTGTGGCTCTACTGCCGAACGTCTGGTAACAAGATTGTCCGTGCTTATGCTAAGGTTAATATCTTGTTCCATTTCTCAACTTGGCATGAATATTTTTTACTTAAAATTGAACATAGTTTATCAAATATCTGTGGTGGATTGGTTTCCACAGGATCACTATTTTGATGTTGTCACAAATGTCGTGGGCTTGGCTGCTGCTGTCCTTGGTGATAGATTCTACTGGTGGATTGACCCAATTGGTGCAATTGCCCTTGCAGTGTACACAATTTCAAACTGGTCCGGAACGGTGTGGGAAAATGCAGGTTTGTGTTGTGTTACTTGTTCAGTTTGAACATTTGCTTACGCAACAGTACCTGCACTCATTTTTTTTTAATGAAAGAGAATTACCTGCACTCATTTACATCCGTCCAATCGTACTCATGATAAGGAAGTGAGCCTAGCTCAAGTGGTTAGGTGAGAGGTGTGGTTGTGCACCCAACCACCTAGGTATAAGTCCTCGCCTTGAATTTGGGTGCCTATTTTCTCTTTTTAATGAAAAAACACCTAATTCCTCCTAGGTTGGATGGATGGACTGGACTTCTCTTCTTAATGAAAAAATGCCTACATCCTCCTAGGTTGGATGGACTTATTATTTATACTAGCCTACTAGAAATGGATGATATTTAACCTTGAAGTGGTGTTACCATTACAAATAGAAATTACTTGAGTTAAATGCTTGCTCTGGAATCACTTTGCACTATCAACCAGAGTAGTTGCCACATGTAGCACCAAGGTTACTTGCACGTTACAAATTGGCTAGGACTGACAGACAGTCTTATTATTGTTATCCTCCATGCAGTATCACTGGTAGGTTGGCTAGGACTGACAGAGTCTTATTATTGTTATCTACTGTTATCCTCCATGCAGTATCACTGGTAGGTGAATCAGCTCCTCCGGAGATGCTTCAGAAGTTGACATATCTGGCTATCAGACACCATCCTCAAATTAAGCGCGTTGATACAGTTCGGGCATACACCTTTGGGGTGCTTTACTTTGTTGAGGTTAGTGTTTCTTTATTTTACTCACTCTGTCCAAAATTATATGTCATTTTAGTTTTGTTCTAAGTGAAAAAGAGTTTGTTACTTTGTCCAAGCTTATAATAAAATGCAGCAACGTCTACAAGATCAAATTGATTTCATTAAATCCACATAAATATTAGGTGTTAATATATTTCTATACAAACTTGATCAAAGTTAGAAAGTTTGACTTGGGACCAAACTAAAACGACCTGCAATTTGGGACGGGAGTAATATCTTATATTCCTTCATTTGTCCTTTGCTGGGGGCTAACCAAGTGATAGTGTTATCTTAATCTGTTCAAATCCCTAGATGCTAGAACTGGATAATGTTGTTGTCTCAACAACTCAATTTGTCGTTTCGAAAGGTTAATGTCATTGTTGGAAACTAGCAGGTTTCAGTTGTCTCCTTCTGGCACTACTGGAAACAAAACCATTATTTTTTTCTAAAGTATCTTAACTTTTCTGTTCCTGCAGTGATACTGTAGTGCTTAATATAGAATGGTAAAATAGGAGTAAGATGCCATGGTTCTCTTATGATCTCAGTTAATATATATAGCAAGTGGTAGTTGTAGTGTAGAATCTAGCAGTTGGGCAAGAATCATACCTGCTGACTGTTAGATTGTAACATGCTCATCTCATATGATCTATGGACTCTCACAGGTTGACATCGAGCTCCCAGAGGACTTGCCACTTAAGGAGGCGCACGCCATCGGAGAATCTCTCCAAATCAAGATTGAGGAGCTCCCTGAAGTGGAGCGAGCATTCGTTCACCTCGATTTCGAGTGTGACCACAAGCCAGAGCATTCAATTCTCAGCAAGCTACCCAGCAGCCAGCCTTGATCTGAACGGATCCTGCGTGGTAGATTGTCGTGCAGAATCTGCTGCAAAGTGCTTGGTGTCTTGTGCTGTGTGACAAAAACTAAGAGTTCAATTAGTTCTGTCGTCGTGAGTTTTAGATCAGGCGCGTCTAAGACTACGAGAGATGCAGGTGCCGAAGGCAGAGATTGCAATGAGTATGGAACCCCTTGTGGTTCTGTTGGTTTGGTCGTCGTTTTGAGCGAAATTAGGCATTTTGCTGTTGGCATCATGGTTGTGTGCTATGGACTATGGTGATGTTTAGACCAACGGTTGGGAGAAAGAGAGTAGATCCTGGATTGCTTTAAGCAAATTCCATTTCCTTTTTCTCTTTGTCTGAAACTCAGGATCTTACTGAACCTTCATTTTAGGGGATGATACTGAATCTATACGTGTTATAGTGGCCCAAAACCTAAGATCGAGTTTGCTTAACGTTTCTCAACATTTGTTCTTTGTAAGACCACCATCCGGCCCAGTACTTAGTGGTTTGCTCTTTTGTGCCAAGAATCAAGCCTGCTACTTTCTTTGCGGAAAACCATCAGGCCTAGTAAATCGAAACGGTCCTCTTATATGAAATTAAGAAACAGGCAAAGGATCAAAGAAAACGTGCAACAAGCATCCTCTTCTGAAAGAATGAAACACTGCGTAGTCCGTAACTAAACAACTCTGTCATGTGCTTCAAACTATGTGTTACAATTGCGGTAGACATGTGTTGCGTCGTACTAGTCCACACGCGGCGTCCAGATTTGCGTACCACTAGACTGCTGGTAGTACTCAACACGCCGGATGCTGACAATCGTCATGCGTTTGGTGGGAGCATTTGAGCCCTGCCATCGAGGTCGATCATCTAGCGCCTTGTCCGGCGGGTCGATCATCACCACGGCACCGCCCCCTGGATCCTGGTCCTGGTCTTTTTTGGCTGGGCCTGGCCGACAGCAGACAGCACCCGGTATCCGCCTGCCGACACGATGACGACACGATGGCTCTCCCTCCAATCCGTAGAGTTTTCCATACTCCAGCCGTCCAGCGGTTTTCGCCGTCAGGTGGGTCACCCGCAGCAAATCACGCGATTCACCCCTGTTTTCGAACTGAGGCCCTCCATTTTTTTTTTCTCCTACAATAAAAGAGCATGTTTAGACATATGCATAGAGTACTGAATATAGAAAAAAAAACTAATTACACAGTTCTCGACAAAATCGCGAGACGAATCTTTTAAGCCTGATTAGTCCATGAAAAGCCGTAAGTGCTACAGTACCCGCATGTGCTAATGACCGATTAATTAGTATCATTAGATTCGTCTCGCACTGTAATTTGTTTTTTTATTAGTATCCAAAAACCTCTCCCGACATCCTTCCAACACATCCAATGTAACACCCAAAACTTTTCAACTCCTCCTAAACACACCCTGACTGAGCACAACGAGAGAACGATGACGTGCGCGGACGGATAAGCCAAGAAGCTCGTTCGTGAAGCTTCCTGATCGAACAGGGAAAAAAAACTTTTTCTTTCTTTTCTTTTCCAGAAGTGCCTCCAAAACAGGAAAAAGCGGACTTCTGGTGCGAAAAGCAAATCTCGCAGCTAATGAAACGAGAAACATGTATTTGCGCATTTATCCTAAACTCAAATAATCAGGCAACAAAACTCGTGGTACCATTAATTAAATTCGACACATGTATATGTTGCAAACATTGAAGATGACGCCGTCCCTAGAGATTGTGCTAGGTCAGCACTTTTATTGCTTCTATGATTATAAGACCCACCTGGTTGTTATTAATGTAAATTGCTTAGAGCTCACCAAATTTTATTAAAAGCAAATAGGAGTACTAAATAAACTGCAACTTCCCGGAGATGTGATCGGTTCATATTTGACAAGATTGGCCCCGTGCTGTTAAGTGTGTGTGCCGCACAAGTTGCTCTAGAGGCGCCATCACAACTTTGCATCTAAATCCTTTTTATTGGTCCTCCACTATTAATGCTGTGAAGCTTGCCACCGTATTATGCCAATGTACAACATTTTCACATGTATTCCGGGTGGAGATTTTATTCCTTAAGATATTTTTGCTCATCAGTCGAGCTAGCCTTTCCTTCCTCTTTTAACGGCAAAACAAGTGTCTCAAGGCTAAAGCATAAATCATCGCCTTTCTTATTCATAATATCGCTTCAAATCGCCCCCCACACCCCCAGAAAAAAAAAACTCATTTGGAAGGCCAACGTACTGTGATAATAGTGACGAGAATTTTCAAAATCATACTGTAAAATTTTCAGGAAAAATTGTTATTATGCTATATTTCTATAGCTCACGTGCCATGCCAATGCCATACCATTTCTTCATCTAAGACTAGCTACAGCGTTGCTTTTTACCGGTGCCCAAACACTCTCTCTCCTATTTGGAGCACCGATGCCACGTTGTAGCCGGTGCTGAGATGAAAAAAAAGTAGCCACCTATGCATGTTCGTTGACGGGTGCTACAAACGTTAAAAAATATTATTTCTCGTTCGCCTCTGCCTTCGCAACCGCTACGACGGTGTGTCACGGGGTCCACAAGTACAGTGAAGCACCGGTGTCCACGTTGTGAGAATTGAAGAGCTGAAGCATCGGTGCTACCGAATTTTTTTTCGGCACCGGACAGTCTAAGGCGACAACATGGGAAAAAGCTGCAGTTAGTAAAGCTGCAGGTCGTGCTTTATTCCAGTACAAAAGCGACCATGCGTGTAAATCTTTCCCGCTAAAGTTCGGCTGTCAGACGCTGCTAGCAACAAGGTCCTAAAACTAGGAGTGTACTAACAATTTCATCCTTGTACAAGGTCCTAAACATAAAACACTCCCCGTGTAGTAATTTTTTGACCCCCACGCCACGGCAGTGACCGGCCGTGTGCCGCAGCTCGAATTTTACCTCGGGACCCCTGTAAAAATCCCGGCACCTCACTAGAACCCACCCGTCGCCAGGCCAGAGACCGCCACCGCGAACTTGAAAACGCGCGCTGTTCCGAGCCCGCTAACCGCGACGGTTAAAAACGCGTACGGCGTCGTCGCGTTCCCTCCCCCAGTCCCCCCCCATCTCGTCCCTGTCCCCCCCTCCTCTCCTCGCTATCCTCCTCGCCTTTTACCGCGCACATCGCGTGGCCTCGCCGCCTCCCTCCTGCCCGTCGCGCTGAAACCCTCTCTCGGTCACCGCCGCGGTCGATCCGACTCGGCAGCAGCTCAGGGGACCCCGTCGCCGCAGCATCCGCCGAGGGCCGTTGGCGGGGGGGGGGAGTCGTCGTCGTCGTCGTATTCGGCGGCGGGAATTGGATGCGCCACGGAGCTGGCGACAGGACCTAGCTGAGTTGAATACGGCGGCGGCGGGAGGACGTGATGCCGGGGGTGGCGTCCGCAGCGGGATCGGGGATCTGGTCGCGCCGGCGGGACGAGATCACGTTCGATCGCCTCCAGAAGGTACCATCCGCGTGCCCTCTGCTTCGTTCGTAGGCTGAGCTCGATCTGGGTGATGGGAATTGGGGGCAGGTCGGTCCTGCTGCCCTGGCGTAATTTCTAGGACGAAGCTGGTGCGGTGCCCCTCCGCCTGGCTTGATTGGCTGCTCTGAGCTCCCGAGTCGCGAAAAGCTGCATGGGCATGTTGGTTTGGGGACTGGATGTAAGGGAATTATTTGCTGGGTTCGGGATTTATTTATTTTTTGATGAGTCGAGGATTCATTTGTGCGGTAAATTCTGTTGGTGGAGTTCAATCAGATTACGCTTGTTGCTGCTTCTAATAAGCATACGGGCTAATTTTGACCTTTTGTAGCAGCTCATTTGTACTGTCTTTGCGTTAATTCTAGTGCATTGCCCTTAAGATATGGCGAGTCCGTGACGGTATTGCTGCACTTTTGGTTCGTACCTGAATGTGGGGGTGGGGGTGGGGGGAGTGCTAGCCTGCTAGGTTGGGGTTTCCATTCTGCTCTGTATGAAATTTGACTGGCTTGTGCTGTTTTCGTTACATTGTTGTGTTCGTTTCAAACAATTCAGGCACTTGATTTGAGAAGTGAGTGTTTAAAAGTCTGTCCTGATGCTTGATTTTAGTGGCCTGTAAAAGTTCTGCTCTGACATCTGGCAATAATGTCTGCCAAATGTCAATGATGCCTGGTAGGGACACTGCTTCAGAAAACAAATTGCCATGGAAAGTTAGGAATGTAAACTGTAGCCCCAAAGAGGAATGCTAATTCAAAATAGAAATGCTATACAACACACATGTGTTTTAGAAAAAAAAAAACACATGAATTTTTTGCACAAACAAACGCACGCGGCAGCGCAGCACCAGCAGCGCGCTTTCTCTTTCTGCGCCTCGACTGGGCAGCGCAGCGCCAGCAGCCAGCAGCGCAGCGCCAGCACCTGCACGGCGGCAGGGCAGCACCAGCAGCGCACGCGGCACGCGACGGCGGCAGCACCAAGTGGAACCAACCCCTCTGTACATGACGCGACACCAGCAGTGCACCTCTGTATTTTGTCTTTCCATAGAAAAAAAATGTTTTCTGTGATATGTAATTTGTGATATGTGGATCTGTGATCTTGTGATTGTCTTAAGGTAGAAGAAGACTAGATGTAGAAGAAGAATGGAGGCTGTTGGATCTTAATCTTATGGTGCAAAAAAATTCATGTGTTAGAATCGTATAAAACACATGGTTGTATAGTAGACAGACTCAATTCAAAAACTTTTATCAAGTTGCTATCAGATGAAATCATCAGGTTGTGATGGGTCTTTGTTAATTTCAACGAAACCGTGAAGTCTTCACTCTTAAATCCTAGCACTTCCTATTATTTCTTTCATTGTAGCAGGTCTAGTTGCAAGTAGAATCATACTGGATAAAACTGGTGATTGCACTCAAATAATTAAAACATGCTTTTGTCCAGTCCATTTTGGTATTGTCACATGTTCTGTAATCTTCTTCAAGGTTTGTGCCATGTCTACTATGATGACCTTGCGTTTGAATTACAACAGCCTTGCTTCACCATCACCTTTATTTGAGTTTGTAAATGTAACATTGCATCACTCTTGAATAGGATTGTGATTGATCATTATTCTGTAAGTAAGGTTCTCGTCAAGCTGTTTCTGTCATCGAGTTCATTCTACTGGATATTCTTTTTCAGCAACTAAGTTCTCAATTGAGGAACTGACTACTTTATGGCTGTGAATTGTTTTTTTTTTCAGTTCTGGAATGACTTGCCTCCTCAAGCACGGCAGGAACTCCTCAAATTGAATAAGCAAACTCTCATTGAACAAGCACGCAAGAATTTCTACTGCTCAAGGTGCAATGGGTTGCTTCTGGATAGTTTTGCACAAATTGTTATCTATGGGAAGTCACTGCAGCAAGAAGCTTCAGATATTGGTTGTCCGAGGACAGCTACTGAGTCAAGAATTACACAAGGAGAGCAAGATGGGGCTCAGGACCCATCAGTTCACCCCTGGGGAGGCCTTTCAACCACAAAAGATGGTATCCTTACACTTCTTGACTGCTTTATAAAAGCGAAATCATTACGGGTGCTTCAGAATGTAAGTGTGCGGTAACTTTTGGGCTTCTTATTTTCTGTCTGTGCTCTATTGATGACTATATGATTGAGAAATAATTTTCTATTTTGTATGTTGGTCCTTTGTGTTACTTTATGTGGAGTAATCAGTAAATATAATCATGGTGTTTACTCTGAAGTTTTAGTTCTAGGTCGGTCATTTAACCCTCTAGTGGCCTAATGCATTTTGGCCTTGTAATTTAATCAGGTATTTGACAATGCACGGGCAAGAGAAAGGGAACGGGAAATGCTTTATCCTGATGCCTGTGGTGCAGGTGGCAGAGGATGGATTAACCAAGGGATGGCTAATTATAGGGGTCACCGAATAAGAGAAATGTGTGCTCTACACACTGCCCACCTCTCATGTGATACGCTGGTGGATTTCTGGTCAGCACTTGGTGAAGAAACTAGATCATCTCTTCTGCGGATGAAGGAGGAAGATTTCATTGAAAAACTTATGTACAGGTGAGCATAGGCATTCGGATTACCAACAAAGTAACCAAGTTAACTAGTGAGTTAATAACAACCTGAAGGATTGTGTCCAACAAAATGCAATCCTTTTATAGAAGGAACCTTGCAAGTACTCGTAAGCTGCTCTGAGCCTCACTGAAGATTGATTGGAATTTTATATATGCACTCTGATCGGAAGTGCTACTTCTTGCTGCTGCTTTGCCGCTTCCAGATTTTCTTGGTATTGGTGCTGGCTGGCTGGTGTTTTTGCAGCTGCATCCAGCAGCACTGCAGCAGCAATCACAACTGATCAGAGCGATGAATGCTTGAGTAGTAGTATATGTCATTTTTACGATATTACTGATTGGTTCTGTCTTGTTCTGTTGGGTGTTCAAGTAACTTTTTTCCTAATAGTCCTAGTCTGCTGTCTGCTGGGATTTCTCTAGCAACAGCCTATAGATCAGGTTAAAATTTGAACAGTTTGGTGGAAATTTGTGAACAGGTTTGATAGCAAGAGATTTTGCCGAGAGTGTCGAAGGAACGTTATCCGTGAATTCAAGGAGCTGAAGGAACTGAAGCGCATGCGAAGGGAGCCTCGCTGCACCAGTTGGTTTTGTGTTGCAGATACTGCTTTTCAGTGTGAGGTGAGGATGCCTTCCTAAAACTCAACTCACCAACAAAATTTCCATTTGATTCCTTGGTACCTTATGTACACTTCCTATGTGAGTCAAATCTGGCTGCTCTGATTTTCAGGTGTTTGAGGATGCTGTTGTAGTTGATTGGCGCCAGTGCTTATCAGAGCCAGATGAATCTTATGATCACTTTGAATGGGCTATTGGGACAGATGAAGGAGAATCCGATATTTTTGGGTTTGAAAATGTTGGAATGAATGCACAAGTCCACAGAAATGGAATCGATCTTGATCAGTTTGAGGACTACTTCATAACGCTGCGAGCTTGGAGGCTTGATGGCCAGTGCACAGAGCTGTGTGTAAAAGCACATGCATTGAAGGGTCAATCATGTGTGCACCACAGGCTAGTTGTGGGTGATGGCTTTGTGACTATGACAAAGGGCGAAAGTATTAGAAATTTCTTTGAGCATGCTGAAGAGGCCGAGGAAGAGGATGTACGTCACTTGCCATTTATGGCAACATCTTTAACTGAGATAGACATAAATAGAGTATTCATTGTTGGTGTCAAAAGATATTATTCTGATCGATGAAAATATGTGCAGGAAGATGATGCCATGGACAGGGATGGAAATGATTTTGATGGTGATGGTGCCCATCCACAGAAGCATGCCAAGAGCCCTGAACTGGCAAGAGAATTTCTTTTGGATGCTGCTGCTGTAATATTCAAAGATCAGGTACTAACCAATACTTGATATAATTGAAAATCAATACTTGATATAATGGTTTCAACTTTCAACTCAAATGAAGGAAAACGACTTGATTTTTTTCTATATTTGTGAACCTCAGCTCACAATTAACTGATTAAGATGGCTTAGCTAGCTGTATATTCAAGCTCACATCCTCTAGTTGGACCAGCTCACAACTAATGTGACTAGTAAGAAAGTATATCAACTTATCAGTTTCCGTGGTTCCTGTGTGAAGACTTCTATAAGTGTGCCACCTGATTTAGTAATGTTTAAATAATTATTAGTTGTTTCTCTTAGCATATTTTTCCGGCACCATTCCTTATTTACCAATGGAAGATTTTATTTGGGATTGGCACCTTGAATACTTTTTGTATTCATCTGTTATCGTACAGCAAGGTTGATTGTCACTTTAGTACCTATAAAGGATTCATGGCTAATATAGTTTCTAGTCTCTGCATTGTGTGGCTTTCAGACATGGTTGTTTATTGAGTACTGTAGTTAACAGCATCTGACCATTACCTGTTTAGATTTCTCAGAAATTCGAGCATTTATATTCTAAATATTAAGTATAAATGTGGATATCTTTGTAGGTTGAGAAGGCCTTCAGGGAAGGTACAGCACAGCAAAATGCACATAGTGTTTTTGTGTCCCTTGCTTTAAAACTTTTGGAACAGCGAGTTCATGTAGCATGCAAAGAAATCATTACGTTGGAAAAACAGGTGCTTATTATACCTCTAGATAAAATTCAGATAAGGTTGACTTGCTCATATCTGGGAACATCAACTGTGGCTGCATTTATTGCAGAACAAACTTCTTGAGGAAGAGGAGAAAGAAAAGCGTGAAGAACAAGAGCGCAGGATGAAGAGGAGAACAAGAGAGAGAGAAAAGAAGAACAAGAGAAAAGAAAGGCTGAAAGAAAAGGAAAATAATAAAGGGAAAAGACTAGATGAATCAAAGTCACCAGACGATATTTCATCTTCAGCTCCAAGCAACTCCTCAACATCTACCAATGATTATTCGACAAATACTCTGGACTCAAGAGATTCAGCTACGGAAGAGGAAGACAGTGCTGAAGTTGTGAATCTGTGCTCTCCTGACAGCTGTGTGAATCAATCTTCATGTACAGAAATTAATGGAGAAAACAGTGTCCAGTGCAATGCAGTTACAGAATTTTCTCCAATGGACAGCAGTGACCTTTGCACACCAGATCAATCCAAGTCATCGAGACGAAGTCCAATGTCAAGAGAGGATTTTCCTCGAGATCAGTCCTGTTGGTATGATGACTGCCAAGATGAATCTGGAAGAATTGGTGAATCACAATGGAAGTCAAGGGAAAGGACAAGAAGTATTGATAGAAGTTGCAATGCAGCATCCACCTCAAATAACAGAACAAGAGAGAGGCACTCATACAATTCTTGCAGCTGCGGCCATCCGGAAGACTATGGAGTTATGGACAGCTGTTTCTTGCCAACAGCTAGATCTGGCAGAGAGATGAAGATAGCAAGAAAATCAGGAGTTGAGAAACCCAGGGTGCAGTACCACAGATGCTATACTTTGGATAGCTTTATAGTGTCAAAAGGAAACCGTGCTGGTTGTACACAGAAAAATGTTATCCCAAAGCAAGTATGGGAGCCTATGGATGCTCGAAGGAAGACTAACTTACACAACACAGTTCATGATTCAGGTTCAATTAACAATGTTGATCCACTGAAACATGTGGTTTTTGATAATAGCGGATCTCAAAAGTTTGGTGTAGGATGTGAATCACAGCCTCAGGTTTCTGAAAGTTCCAGGGATGTTTGTAATTCAGATCAACCATGTGCAAATGGTGGGAGAAATCAAACTACTTCCTGTGCTAGTACTCTGGTGAATAAACAAAATTGTTACTCAGAAAATGATGAAGGCTCCAGGCATGATGAAGAGATGATGACGAACTCTGCCGGTTCTGATAGCTCCTCTTCATGTATGAGCGAGGGAGATAGGGAAAGCAGCTCCAGCAGTACAACCTCTTCGAGCGCTCAAAGTCCGGAATCGTCCTCTGAGTCTGAGGAATCACCCAAGAGAATAAACAGCAAAGTAGGTACACCATCATCAAGAGCTGATTCATGGTCTTTGCTTGAAGCATGTGCAGGAAATGGTTTCAGAGAATACCAGCCAAAAGCCACCCGCCCAGCACAGAATGACATGTTTGGGTACAATGTATCCCCTGTCCAGGACCAGCTGCTGCATTACCAAAGCATGCATGCACCTCAACATCCGCCAATAACAATGGGGTTTCATGACCGTTCTTGGGCTGCACCAATGAATGGAAACTTCCAGTATGCTCGACCATCCCACCTTTATTCTAGTCCGCTCGTATTCGGAATACCTGGGAATCATTTTATTGATTATCCTTACATGGCTCCTGCCTTCAGCCATATACCTCCAGAGCCTATTCACAAGGCCTCAGCCAGCTTTAGAGCCATGCCTCTGTCACCGCCTTTTCGAAACGGACATAGGCAGGTTGCTGGCCATACTCAGAGAGACATGAATCTAGAGAGGTACCCTTCAAAGGTGACTATGCCGACAGGCATGGATCCCCCAGAAGACAAGAACAAGTCGGGCCTAAAGGATCTCCCAGAAGACAAGAACAAACCATGGGATGCGGATGCATCCTTCTCGCTGTTCCAATTCAACTTGCCAATAGCTTCGCCTGTAACACCATCATCAAAAGATAAGAGCGAAGAGCTGGCTGCAAGGACACCACTGGTTCAGGTTCAAGCTCAGCTTTGCTCGAGGGAACAGGCAGATGTGAAGGAGTATAACCTGTTCTCCTCGAAAGATAAAGGTATATTTTCGTTTATGTAGATAAAAGAAAAACTGTGACAAACCTGGTACCCTTCGTTTCTGCTGGATCTTGCTGCACTTCGTGAATGATTTGTGTTCTCCGAAGAAAAATAAAGGACGTTGGCATTTTCTTCTTCTTGTCTGTATCTTCGTTTACATTTATGTTTGTTACCGTGTGTGCTAAAAGCTAGCTAATCTGCAATGCTGCTAAATCTTGAATTTTGTTTATATAGAATAGAATACATAGTTCTGTATTGATTGGTTCATGATTTGCTCCAGACATCTGAGAACGTGTTAACCGGAAAATGAAAATACTAAGTTCCAAATTGTAAGTCTCCTGACAGCTGAGAACATGTTAACTGGGAAATGAAAATACTCCTAAGTTCCAAATTGTAAGTTGTTTTAGCAGTTATAAGTCAAACTTCTTTGCTTTTAATCAAGTATATAGAAAAATGCAGACATTTATAACATCAAACTAGTTTTTATATGTATCTTGAAATATATTCTGATAGTGCTTTTATTTATTGTAGGTGTTATCATATTTTTTTCTGTAAATTTCATCAAAATTAGACGTTTGACTTAGAATAAAACTAAAATAACTTGCACTTTAAAACAAAGGGAGCATATCTGTAATCCTTTCAACTAGACAATAAGGGCAATTGCTGGCATCACCTCCCTAAAAGCTACTCGTGCTTTCCCTTAGCACCATATCATAGGTGCCAAGGAGATTTTAATTTTGTAAATCCATACTAACAATATTATATTCAATGGTACCAATAAATAGACACGCTACGTAGTTTGACACAAAGAAAACAAGGAAGAAATCTATTTTTGTCCATCGGATGATAATCCAACTCTGGCCATCAAATTTAAAAATTGGATATCTATGGCCGCTTACTATCAAAGTCAAACAATTTTACCCATAAGGCTGGTTTCAATGGCGGTTTGCGTATATATGTTTTCAGAGGCACTGGCGCCCAAACGTTTGGCGCCCGCAGCACGTTCGAGCACAACTCCTAGTCCTAACGAACCGTGGTCAACTCCCAGTCATAGGCCCACCGCAGCCCCCCCCCCCCCCCCCCCCCCCCCCCCCGCCCCGACCCGTCCGCCTTCGCCCCGTCCCACGCTCACACTCGTCCCCGTCTCTGCACCCACCGGTCGTCCTTAACCCCCTCCTATCTCTCCGCGCGGGCGACACTCAGGAGCCGAGATGAGCCGCTGAGGACGAGCACACGCCAGCGTGCCCCGACTCGCCACCCCCCCCCCCCCCCCCCCCCCCCCCCCCCTCGAACAACATAAAATACTTACAACATGAATGTAACATAAGACTGAAAACAGATTAAATATTAGAAACATGCTTTTACAACATATGTGTGAAACACATGAAACATCCAAAATAAAATACTTGCAACTTACAACATTAAACCACTTGTTGCGACATAAGACTAAAATAAATGAAACATTTGGAAAATATTGTTGCAACATATGCAGCATCCAAATAAAAAACGATCGTAACATACGTCTGGAATGAAATATTTTGAACAAACACTTGCAACATATGCAACATCCCTCGATCTACTTTTGCAACATTAAAATGAAATAATTGCAACATACATCTAAAATGCCTGAAACACTTGAAACATACATATACAACATAGGGGAGAGGTCTGAGCCGGCGGCGAGCTACGGCGCGCGAGCACCACCAACACCACCCACGCTCGTGAGTGCACTTGGGTCAGCCTGGGAAGACATGAGGCGCCACGACACATGCACCCCAGCGGCCATGGTGGGGTTAGCAGCGTGCGCGACGGCGTTGGGAGACAGACGGACGGACGGTGAGGGAGCGAGCTGCACGGGTGTCTAGGACGGGCACGCAGCGCGGGGCTGTGAGGGACAACGCGGCTAGTGATGGGGCGCGGACAATGAGCGACCACGCTGCTTCGGGGCTTGACGGATAAGCACGAAGGAGTTGAGCCAGGGGGGAGGGGTAAGCATGAGGGAGTGGAGGATTTTGTTTTGTTTGGGACCCGCTCCTGGGGAGTCGCGTCCGGACGGACGCCGATCATTTCCAATATGTTTTTCTTTAAATAATAAGGTATAATTAGGTATCTAAAAATTCAGCAAATACATTTTAAATAAAAAATAGGATACTGCCAGAATTTTCTAAAAATACATATAAGAGGGCTCCTATTTAGAGTTATTTGGATTTTACTTGTTCCTATTGCTAGCAGTCGTGACTGCTATTTATTTAAGTTACCGTTTTGCACTATATTAGACCACGAGTTCAATTAATAAAAAGATCAAATAGTTCAGGGTACAGAGATCTCAAAAGTGACACCAACCGACCTCATAGACGCCATGCTCTACATATTGATCCTATCTACGCGTTGATGCCTAATGAGTTACTTTATTTTGATAGATTGACTGGGTAATAGGTTTCAAATGAAGCAGTGGCTTAAACATCATGCAATCAACACAAAGTAAAGTGCAAAAAGAATAATTTAAATAAATAATAGTCACGACTACTAGCAATACAACACTAGCAAACAAAGTAAGACAAGAAAAACTCTAAATAGAGCACACTCCCTCTATCCATATAAAAAATGCAATTTGAGCACACAGTACCAAGTTGAAGTATCTTGAGTTTGACTAACTATAAATAAACAAATTCATATTCATAATATCAAATAAATATCATTAGTTTTATTATGATATATTTTCATACTATATTATTTAGTATCATAAACATTAATATTTTTACCTATATATTTGGTCAAACTTCACTTAACAAAAAAAATGCACCAAAAATTGCATACTTTTGTGGATAGAGGTAGTGGATAGATAGATTATAGTTTAAAAAAAATGGTGCTAATTTATCAAAATAAATTAGTCATAGTTCGATAGCCAAAACAGAACTTTCTAATTAATACAGAACACTAAGAATCAACATTCAAACTTCAAGAATATGAATCTATATAGGCTCAAGAGATGCCTGGGGGATTCATCAAGCAAATTGAACGTCGCGCCAAATGTAAACAAGCCCGCCAAAGAGATATACAGTACGACATAAGCCACCCACAAACTATGCCCGTCACAACTCACAGACAGTCACAATTTGCTTTACAAATGTTACACAAAAAAAATCATCCTTGAAATTGCAAAACAGCAAGGTAAAAGCTAGGCTCGTCAACAAACTCTGTTATTTCATACTTGTTCCCAGATGCAGCCTTCTCCAGGAAGGCTTTATTGGGCAAATCAGAAGTTACAACATCAGGATGCTCTCTCCGTTGTTGCTCAAAATTCTGTCTGCCTTGATCTAAGAACATGACAACTCTTGCACCTGGGGAAAATATAATTAGATCAAGTTCTAAAACTGAACCCAAAATTTTTTGCATGTGTAACCACAAACAATAATATGATGCACTCACAGGAAATGTCATGTTTCAAAATTAAGCATGTCTTGCATTTTCTCTATAGGCGCAGCAAAGCTAATGAGAGTTGATAGGCTTGATATCTGTTAGGCAAGGCTTAGGCTCGATTTATTTCGGCTAGAAATTTTGGAAAGCAGCTTATGGATTGTAGATTGTGGAAAGTTGGATTGTGAAAAGCTAAAGGTCCAAAAGCTGGTTGCTGTTTAGGAACCTGGATTCCGGGTGGGTTGGATTGTTGGGTTTGGATGTCAAAACTCTACACTGCCTCAGCTATTTTGGGTGCCCTATTTACCACTTTGTGACTCGTTTGCCGCTCATTCAGATTTTTTGTCCCTACAATATCCTAACACAAACTTATGATGGAAGACAATATAGCTCCCTCTTCATCTCCTGATTCACCATTGCATGCCACCATTCACTTGAAATGGATATGCTTCTGGTATTGGCATAGTTTTAATCCTGATCACACATATCGAAGTATTGATCACTCATAGTACTATCTCAAATGAACTTATAAAGAGTAATGCATGCTAATATTATACTAGCAGCCTGCTATCAGTCGTTAAAACTAGCCTAACAACTCAAAGGAACGGAACATATCAGAACGCCCTTGTATGCATAATCAGAACCATAAATATGTTCCATGAATTGCATCATTGCTGCTCCAATTAAACTAAGACAACAAAGCCAAATTAGCCATCCAAGTAGTTCAAGTATATGTTAAGGGCTTGATGCAATATGATATCTGGCAACAACGGTCTCATAATAACCCAATCTGATCAATCAATGTCTCAACTCTCAACCCCACCAATTTGCCATCTCAAATGATTTAGCTTATGGTTTAGAAAACGCAATGCACAGCCTAATAAGCCGCATCCTTCTAAGCACCTCAGGCTCAGTCCACTGGAAGTCTGAAACAACAAAGCTAAGAAAGGATAAGGTGCCATTTCAACAGCTCTTACCTTTTGAGCACCTCCTGGCCAGCGATTTGAGGAGCGCCGCGGCGGAGACTCCCATTCCACGGAAGTAGCACACGAACACGACATCGAAGTCGTCGAACCTCTCCGGCACGGCCTCCACCACGCCGCCGCCCCTGCCCCCACCCCCACCCTCCAGGTGGAAGCACCTCACCTCGTCGTGCGCCTCCTTGACCCCCGCCAGCACGTACATCGACTCGTGCGCGGCCACCAGTAGCTCGCAGGGCGAGGACGCGAGGAGCGAGCTCACGAAGGACGCCGTGGGCGTCAGGGCCAGCACCCGCAACGCCGGAGAGAGCGCCCCCGCGGCGAGCGCGCGCTGGAGGTTTGCGCCCGCGGACTCGAGGAACGACCAGTCCTTCTCCACGATGTCAGCGACGGCGACGTCGTCGGGCCCCGCGGCGAGGCGGGGCTTCGCGGTCGCCGGGGTCAGGGTTAGGCTGAGGCGGAGGGGTTTAGGTGGTTTTGCGTTCGGTGGTTGCGACTGGGCCTGGGATTGGGGTCGGATTCTGGGAGTGGGGCGGTGGTGAGAGGAGAAGCCAAGGGAAAGGGAGGTGGAGGCGGCGGCCATGGGGGCCGCGTTAGGCGGTGGCGTCCGGAGGATAGAGGTGGAAGGCGTCCGTCACAACCGACAAGCGACAAGGCAACGTTGCAGATTTGCGGACTACCTGTGCGGAGGACTGGAGCGTGCGACTTTTCCCTGTGTGTCATTATAAAATATCCTAATTCCTGGTGTGTCCCTGAAAAAATTCAGCGGTCTTCAGTGCCACTACTTCAACTTTTTTGTGTCCTCTATGCCACTTCCATCAGTTTAGTCTTTAACGCCGTTAAACTGTAGGTGTGAAAAGACAAAAATGCCCTTAAGTTCAAATATGTTATTAATTTTTTTTTTGAGCATCTTAACGACTTCAAATGAAAAAAAATCAAAACTAGAAAGTTGTAGATCTCGTCTTGATCTATAATTTTCATATAAAAATTATTTTCATTTAATTCTGCAAAAAAATAATATGATTTTTCTAAGATATATTAATCATATCAAATTATATTTTTTTTGCGGAATTAAATAAAAATAATTTTTATATGAAAATTATAGATCTCGACGAGATCTACAACTTTCTAGTTTTGAGTTTTTTCATTTGAAGTCGTTAAGATGCTAAAAAAATTTAATAACATATTTGAACTTAAGGGCATTTTCGTCTTTTCACACCTGCAGTTTGATGGCGTTAGAGCCTAAACTGACGGAAGTGGCATGGAGGACACGAAAAAGTAGGAGTAATGGCGCTGAAGACCGCTAAATTTTTCCAGGGACACTCAAGAGATTACGATCTTAAACTCTCTAAATTTCATGGGCCGGAAGTAGAGATTTTTCGGGCGTTAGGTTCCCTATAAGTTCACCGTTTTTTTTCCTTTGTTACCAGAAAGGGCGCTATGCTGCAACTTTTTTAAAAATAAATTGTTGCTTGAATGAGTTAGATCTACATATTTTTGCATTGGTTCTTATCAAAATTGGGCAGCACAATGAAAGAATCAAATAAAAAAAGCTAATAGAATTAGGTGTAGTTATAACATGGTGGAACAACAAAACAAATAACAATATATGGATTCCTTGTATATTTCTAATTTCTTATATATCGAGAATATAGCTGTACCTCGTGGAGGTGACGTGAATAGCTTATATTAAGAGATTAAAAATTAGTGGGGATAACGTGGCATCTAGTGGAAGATAATGTGGATGGCTTGTATGTCGACATAGAAATGCTAGTGAGGTTTTGCTTTATATTAGACTAGGTAGCGTGTCCGTGTGTTGTTACGGGACAATTAAATCTTTTATACTAAAAACACACAGATCACACGATAAGATAATAATACTATTAAATTAAATACCGACGTCAAAGTGACATTTAATTCAAAAAGCAAAGTTCGTGAAATTAACACAGTCACGGAGAGCGCGACAACGCAGGCTCACAAACTCTGTTGTATAGACTTTTCGTGATATGGCTAAGATAATATTTTATATCGGTAAAAAGAATTCTATGATATCCATTTCTTTCATGCGCCAATAAATCCATGAATAAGTTCTGCTGCATCTCCATATAATCATGTACACACAAGTTCGAGTATATATGCAAATAGATTCGTGCCCGTACGTTGCTACGGGACAGCTAAACTTTTATACTAAAAACACACGGATCGCATGATAAGATAACAATACTGTAAAAGTATATGACCGACGTTAAAGTGACATTTAATCTAAAAAGATAAGTTCGTAAAATTTACACAGTCACAGAGAGCATGGCATCGCGGCTCACAAACTCTACTGTGTAAATTTTTCCGTAATGCGGCAAAGTCATTTTTATACCGGAAGGAGGAGATTTTCGATATCTATTTCTTTCTTGCGCCAATAAATCCACGAATAAGTTCCACCACATCTTCATACCATCCTATACACGGCGCTGTCAAGCGAATTAGCCACAACTTATGTAATTAGTTTTATAATTAGCCCATGTTTAGTACTCCTAATTGATATCTAAAAATTCAATGTGACAGGAACTAAAGTTTAGTCCTAGGATTCAAATACTCCTGACCCTCGACTCCTGCTGGCTGCTCACTTGCATCACCATGTCTATATGTCTGCACGTATATACTCTAATGTCAGAACGTCTAAGATGGTCTTTATTGTTCATGCTTTGAAAATATCATAAATTTAAGGTTGTCATTTGTGTATGCTGTAGGATTGGAATGCTTTACATTGATCCATGAGAATGTTCATGAGAGTCAAATTTTTTTATGTCATTATGATGTCTAAGCTTATCAATCAGATAGAGACGAACTTGATTGTTAAAATATTTTCAACACTGCTTTCATATACTCCCTCTGTCCCAAAATAGAATTCATTCTCGCTTCCTGAGAAGTTAACTTTTTTTTAACTTCGACCAATATATATAAAAGAATATTAATATTTATGATACATAATTAATATCATTATATAGAATATTGAATATATTTTTATAATAAATTTATTTGGAGATATAAATATTGCACGTATTTTTTACAAACCTAGTTAAAGTTGAGAAAATTTAACCTGCACGCATCCCATAACGACTTATATTTTGGGGTAGAGGAAGTATATGCTAATGGGAGTAGTCAACTGGAAGTGATGACGAACACAATAATACTTTCATATTATATGTTAATGGGAGCACGAAGAAACGCAGGGGAATGGACCTATATACTAATAGTGGGAATATTGGTTTAGGAAATTGCAGAAGGTTCACCAATCTCACCATGTATAACCTGCACATCTTTTATTTGACACCACTGATGTTTCCTTACATGCATGATTATTGTTTCTTTCCATACATGATTATTGTTTCATACATTATTATTATTTTTTTCCATGCATGATTATTGTTTTCTTCCATGCATGTGGCCTCAGGTGATCGATTTGTTTTCTTCAAAGCAGGCGGGGATCATAGGGATGACAGTTTCTTTTTCTATCGCGTCTTTCCTTTTCTCGCTCGCCCGTTGGACAGTGTGGGAGGTGGGATCGATCGCATGGGGTGGCAGACAGACGAACCAAGACAATTGTCGCACCAAAATGGTGTCCATACTTTGTTCTTTTTAGTTGTAGGAGATGAATTCCTCACGGTTATTACGAGATATCCTTGATAATTTAAAATATTGTATGTTTCTTGAGCGAGGAAGATATTGGGTTCATGTTTGCAATTGCATGGCATTAATGTTAATACAACAAACTGCAAATGAAAATAAATCTCGATTATTAACAGTTCTAGAGATAACGTGAAACAATTGCTACACATAAGAACTTGAACTTGATCAAATCTTTCACTATGTAATAAGCTTTAAAATACCACGATCCAATGAAAAGGATCTTTTTCTGGAGTGCAGTAGCGCATCTAAAATGAGTAAGATACACATTGGAAGATGAACAAATCTAGGAAAAAAGAAATATGTAGTCACCATAAGCCCATGAATGATTTGTGCAGCTAACAGTGAAGCGGATGCATGCAGCAAACTTGCCAAGGGTGAGCAAGTAGGTGGGAAAGTTAGGAACATGTATGATGTATCACCTACATATATTACTTCACTTAGCGATTCGCTCATTTGCATGAAAGCAAATTTACTTTTTGGTCTAGAACTATTGATTTCTTCTTACCTCCAATCTGAGCTTTCACAAACTTAAATAAATGGTTCCTATCGGTACACAAATAAAATAAGAACATTAAGGCCAGTTTCAATGAAAAGTTTTGTGGTGTTATTTTCAAGACTGTCATGTCATATATAATAAACTAAAACTAGGATGAAATACCTACTCTCAATGCAAAATTTAATTCTAGAGTTTCATAAGCATTTAATTTCATTACTCATAGAGAGTTATAAGGGCACGTACAACGGTCGTCTTTTTGCCGTCTGGGAGATGTTATTTTTGCAAAAAAAAACCCTCGACTCAGCCAACAGACGGGTGTGCCGTCTCTTCGCAAAGAGACGACGAGGGCTCGTGCTTCCAAGCTATATCGCCCGCTCCAGCACCGTTGTACGACGGGGGCTCGTGCTCCCAAGCTATTTTTGATCATATTAATTTATGAGTCTGTACAAGAATTAATTATTTTACAGATAGCCTAAAAAACAACCTATTGTATAATTTGTTTGTATTGTTGTCTCTATGTGATATGACTCGTGCTTGCAGATGGCAGCCGTCTAAACTGTTGAACATGCCCTAATCATGCCAAGAGAGTTTCATCTTGATAAAACCCATTTATTCTCTCACTTCTTAAATACACTGCTATGTCATCAAAACTACATATGTTATAACCTATTTAATTCAAATGAAACTCAGATAAAACTCCCATTGAGAATGGCCACCAGCAAGAACGCAACCCAAGAATTTTAAACCTGAACTCAAGGAGTCCTGCAGAATAATCAGCAGCCTGTTTGTTTGGCTGTGGCTTATCGTAAATGATCGTAAATTTCGAGCCAGAACAGTATTTTTCTCTCACACAAACCAACCAACAGTACTTCTTCACGAACCAGCAACGATATGAATCAGCCAACCGAACAAGCTGCAGAATCATAAAAGGAAGGAATAAGCCAATAGAAGCAGGGGCGCATCATAAACATGATCGGCTGCTGCGAGGAAACAATACCTATTGTTTGGGCTTGTTTGACTTATAAACTGTATTTTTTTAGTCAACGAATAATATTTTTCTCTCACACTAAATCAGCCAATAGTACTTTCAGCCATAGCTTATCAGTCAACTAAACTCAAACGAACAAGACTGTGATCAGCACTCTTACCACAGCATTCCACGTCATATATTTATATATTTTTTTTCTGTTTGGTCGTGAGTTTCAGTTTCATTATCCCTTTCCCCTTTGCCATCTCCGTCCATCGCTCGTACCAAGGAGGGAGAAGAAAGACATGCATACCCCTATACCAATGATTTCAAGTACGGAGTATGGTACTGCAACATGCTTCATTAAATGCTCACACATCGTGTTAGTGCTACAGATACATCCACCTTAGGGCGTCCGCAGTGGACGATCTTTAGCCGTTTCGATCTAATAAATGTGACCATAGGACCGAGTCCTATACATTGCGTACTTGATTCGATGAAGAAACCGCTCCTATGCAACTAACCCGCTCCCATACTTTTCTCTCTCTCCTGCGCGTCGGAAGTCTGACCGGGGAAAGAGAGATGATCGGCAGCCAGTAATAAATGATGGGCCCAGTTATAAACCCAGACCCGGTTCTACACATTGGAATCTAAATACTAGAAGTCATCACATCACTATGGGACCCACCCGAAGAGCCGACCCTGCATCTATACACTGCGGACGCTCTTATCAAAACCAGCCCACTAATATGATCGAGAGAGGCGCTTTGTTAGCGTCCGAGCGCCCAGCGCATAACATGCCCCGGATCCTGATTCATCTATGTTATTAGATTAGATAGAAATGGACGGTTGAGAAAGATTTGTTGGCACGGTAAAAGAGTTTGAAGAGGGTGATGACCAGATGTGATTCAAATTGTAATCATTCTCATCGCTTCAACTTTGGAAGCACCGATGAACACACAAATTTACAAATCTCCCTTTTTCTCTGAAATTAAATTTGTGCAGCATTTACATGACACACAGTTTGCTCTTCAGCAATTGAGAAGATAAGCAATAAGAGAATTACACTTGCACATGCATTAGTTGTACAAAAGGACTCATTTTATTATATAGGGAAAAGCAACTGCATGGATGCATCGGATGATCCTTTTCACGAAGGCAAGAGATCGATGACATGCATGTGCAAGGTTGAACATTTGCTTCATCACTTGCGGTCTTGCACCGTGGGCATCATAGAAATAGCGCATAGCTTTCGGATGCAAGCATGACCCCCCATTTTATGCTGCTGCTTCTCTGCCTGTTACTCGAATCTCTTCTTCCAGTATAACTGATCGGATTTCTCATAAGGCGGACCTTAGGTCACAGATACATATTTTGGTTGGAACTCACTTAACAGTTCAGCCGACAGCCGTGTCTTGGTGACTTGGTCTCGTTGTAGATCAATTCCTGAGGTAGCATATAGGCGTAGCAATATGATTTACATCTCTTGGTAGAGCTTGTTTGGATATATTCACCTTAACACGCGTGGATTGAGATGGATACAAAGTGGTCGTACCAGTATTACTTTCACTATCAACGCCTCTCCCCCTTTTTTAGGGGCGGCTTCCCGTCCCTACAAATCCATTTGTAGGAGCTGCTGTTTGTAGGAGCTGCTGGTGTTATCAGGCGCCCCTACAAATGGCTCTATTTGTAGGGGCGGCTCTATATTCAGCCGCCCCTGCAAATCGAATTTATAGGAGCGGCTCAATATGTGTTGGAACTCGCTAAAATTCGAATTTCGTTGAAACTCACTAAAATTTGAATTTTTCCACCCCTGCAAATCGGATTTGTAGGGGCGGCTCAATATTTGTTGGAACTCACTAAAATTCGAATTTCGTTGGAACTCACTAAAATTCGAATTTTTTCAAACAATTTTGGATGGAGAAATGATCAAAATAAAAGTTGTAGATCTTGAAAAGTTATGAAACTTTGTTGTTTACAACTATTTATTTGAAATTATTTAGTGCTTCAAAATACTGTTTAAAATTCAATTTTAAAATTATCGAAGAACTCTTATTTCTCTTTTTAATCTCTGGCTAAAACTTGTAACTAGCCTTTCTCCCTCATACTAACTTTAAATTTGATTATTTTTTTCTTAAAATTTTCTAAAATCATGGTCTATCAGTTTATTGTGTTGTTACAACTATTATTTTATCCAACTTTTCATGTGACTGTGTTTTATCTATTTGAATTTTGAATTTAAAAAAATGACAACTTCAAACATTATTTTGAAACATTAAATGATTTCAGCTGAAAAATTCATGAACATAGAAGTTGTAGAACTCATCAAGATCTACAACTTTTATTTTGGTCATTTCTTCATCCGATGAAGTGGTAATAACATTGCTCATAAAATTTACATCTCTCTTATAGTTTCATAAACTATAAAAGAGATATATAAAATTTGTGAACAATATTATTACCACTACGTCGGATGATCAAATGGCCAAACTAAAAGTTGTTGATCTCGGAGAGTTATAGAACTTTGTAATTGACAACTTTTTTTATTTGAATTCATCTTGTCAACGTTAACTATGCTTGAATTTCTCAAATTTAAAATTTGGATTTTTCAATCGACCTCGGATGGAAAAATAACCAAAATGAAAGTTGTAGATCTCGAAAAGTTATGAAACTCTGTAGTTGATATTTTTTTTACTACATTTGAATTTTCAAAATTTTGAAATTTGAATTTTTTAGACGACCTCGGATGGATAAACAGCAAAAATGAAAGTTGTAGATCTCGAAAAGTTATAAAACTTTGTAGTTGACAATTTTTTTTTCATTTGAAATCATCTTGTCATAAAAAACTACGTTTGAATTTCTCAAATTTGAAATTCAAATTTTATAAACGACCTCGGATGAAGAAACTACCAAAGTAAAAGTTATAGATCTCGAAAAGTTATGAAACTTTGCAGTTGACAACTTTTTCATTTGAATTTGTTTGGAACCTCAAACAATCAATTTTATCACGGTTTAGGATAATATGTGGGGAACCAAAATTCATTATAGACATAAGTGAGTGTGAGGTGCAGTGGTAGAGGAGGGTATGTTTGAGGGGGGGGGGGGAGGTTCATAGGTTCAAATCATTGCAGCTATGACTTGCTTCCCTAGGTTAATTTTTTTTTGCCCGATTCTGTGAATTTTTGGAAATTCCGGCCGCACCTACAAATCATCAGCCGCCCCTGAAAAACTGATTTGAACGTCCCTACAAATCAGTGATTTGTAGCCACCCCTTCGTAGGACGGCTGGTAAAATCGCCCCTATAAAAGGTCACCAGCCGCCCCTACAAATGGTGGCTGGCATAGTGTTTACTCAGGTCAAGTATAAAGCGTGGTGAGGAGATAGTCTTTGTAGTATCCATATTTTGCAAATTAAAAATAAAAAACTTTTGGCCTGTTCGGCAGGACTGAAAAATACTGTTTCGGCTGATTGTTGTGAGGGAAAAATACTGTTCTGACAGGACGTGAACAGTGATTCTGTGAGAGAAAAAACAAGCCAGCCGAACACGCTCTTTCATGGTAGGGAAAAAAAACTGCTTCCTATGGCATGGACGCGTCATTCTCCTGCTTCACTGATTTGTGCATTGTTGACAGGAGCCGACACCAGAGCTCCGTCAGCTGCCTCGCATTAGCGTGATCGCCACTGTCTGGCTGGGCACTCAATCTTTCACACTCCCGCTACTTGGTAACGAATTCTACTGCTTATGAAATGCAACTGAAAGATGTTTCTTACGTGGTGATCGAGTTGTGTATATATGACTGTTGTCCTTGCTTGTCCACACATTTTGCCATACTTATATCTATCGATTCCTGGAGATTATCAGCGCGTTTGGCTGGTAGGTAGAACAGTAGATTTTGGATTCTTTTGGATGATTGAATAGTATTCTGTGAGAGAGAATAAACTTATTTCAAGCTGGATAATTAATTAGTCCGGTATGATCTACTCGAATTGTACCAATAGATCGATGCGGACGAAAAACTATTCACGTGCCAGACTAGCAGCTGCTGGGATGAACATGAACAAATGCCATGGCAGATAATAATAGGCATCGATGATCGCCAATCATGCACGACCGTAAAACCCGTGAGAATGACCAACCAGGCAACCACTACTATTTCTGTGCAAAAGTGCCAAACTGGCAGGGAAGAGCATGCATGTGGTATGCACTAGCTACGACATGACGAGTGCGCTTGCGGCCTGAGCCCTGGAGGAGGCTTATGGACTAAAGATGTCAACGGGACCGATCTCCGATTTCCCGTGGTGAATTCTTTCATTAGGGGATGGGGATGGAGAAGAATTAATCCCTACGGAAAAGAATTTGATAGGAATGCTGTCTCCGTCGGGGATGGCGGGGGACGGGGATGGTTGCCTGGTTCCCGACCCCGATCCCCGCCAACCCGCCCCGCGAAGCAGTGAAGCACGTAGCAAGCAGCTTGCCAACCCATGTAAAGGCCCAATAAGTCGCGGAGGTATATAACGCGCCATCCAACCCTAATTCCTCAATTCCCCATCCGACACTCCCGTCCTCTAGCCGTAGCCGCAGCCGCCGTTGCTCTCTCGCTCTCGCACTCAGCACGCTCCCGTCCTCAATCTCACTCTCTCGCTCTGGGCGACCAAGGCGAGGAAGAAGAGGGCGGAGGACAGAGAGAGAGCGGAGGAGGAGAAGAGGGCAGAGTAGGTGCGCGGGGCGAGGTGGAGAGCAAGACGCGGGGCGCCGTCGGCAGCGGCCTCGGCTCAGCCGGCCGTGCGGCGGCGCTGCGACCTGCGTCCACGGGGAGGAGCAGATCTGAGGGAGAATGAGGGAGCAGAGCGGTGGGCGGCGGTGACGGCGAGGGTGCCCTACGTCTTGCTCTCCCTCTGCCTCGAGCTCGCCTCTGCCGTCGGCGGCTTCGGCGAGCACGACCTCTTCTGTCTTGCTCTCCCTCTTCCTATTCCGAATCCGGCGAGCCTCGGCTGCCGAGCTCGCCTCTGCCATCTTGCTCTCCCTCTTCCTCAATCCGGCTAGCATAGGCAAGCTCGATGGCGAGGGCGGCTTCGGCGAGCGCGGCAGAGGCGGCAGAGGCGAGCGCGGCAGCCGAGGCGAAACTATGGCGTGCTTGGTGAGGTGCTCGTCGATGGCGTCCACGACGGCGGCGGCGAGCGTGCTTCACATGTTGCGGGGACGGGGATCCCGCGGGGATTAAATCTCCGAGCGGGGACGGGGATGGAGAAGAAGTGCTCCCCATGAGCTTTCATGGGGACTGGGACGGGGGAAATTTGCCCCCACGAAGACAGGGATAGGGCAGTAACCCGACGAAAAATTCTCCGTTGACATTTCAACTCTGGACACGCACGGCCTTGCAAGGCGAGGAAGCAGTATACGTAGGTGCATTCAGAAATTTTCATCCCGGCCCTACTAAAGTTGCAGGACTCTCTCGTATGTATTTTGAACGAAACAGTGTCATTAATTGACATTTAAAGTGTGTGAATCATTTCGGACATCACTACTGGCCTATTCACGTTTATTTCCAGTAGTGCATGGCACTCCCTGCCCCCGTTCTTCTTCTTCTAAAGAAAGTACTCCGTACACTAGACGAGAGAGTTAGAGATCGAGAGGTGCATGTATCATGCCTCTCCCTGATAGCCTGCTCTGAAGAAATAAATACACAACGAGAGGATTGCATTGCAGTTGGATGAGATATTGCACATCAGCACATGGCAAGACGTCGACGTGTCACGGTGTCAGCGGTAGCATTTGCTTCACTTAACTAGACGATGAAAACCAGCTGTCATTAACGCCGCAAACCAAATAGTGCCAAACTAGCTACGACTAAAGGTTCATATATAAACACCCACAGCATGACGCGGAAGAGCCGGTAGTGGGACCAGATGTCGTCGTCGGCAGTAGTGCCGTGGCAGGCGACGAGCATCTGGAGGACGTCGGTGGAGTGGTCGGCGGTGAACCATCCCAGAATGTAGGCGAAGACGGCGACCAGCCGCGCCGGCACGAGAAGGCCCATGGTGGCCGCGAGCACCTGCGTGGAGGCGGCCAGAAGCAGACCCTGCGACGCGGTGCGCAGGCCCGCCATCTCAGCAAGGGTCGTCGGCACGCAGGCCCCCTGCAGTAGTGGCACAGTCGCAGCAAATAAACATGCATGGTTAGGTCAGTTACACGCCGTCTGTCCTTGGTCGATTCGAGAAGAAATGAGGTTAGAAGCTTTTCACCGGCCCCCAAGAACGGAAGCTAGCCCAAGAACGGCGGTTTAGAATGCAGAAATTTCACACATACGAAATGGATCAAGAAGAACATTATTGCCGTGCTCTACGTGGGGATCCCAAAGGCGAATGAAGGAGTAGTGTAGCAGTAGCAGTTGACAAGCGAGCGAACGTACCAGCTCCAGCAGCCGGGAGTCGGCCGCGGGGAGGGTCATGGCAAACAACGCCAGCCCCGCCGCGGCGCATCCCAGGGCGAAGAGTGCCGCCGCCCACGACACACGACGCGTTGCCCCTGCGCCTGCTGTCCCCGCCCACCCCACGGTCGCGCGCGCGATCTCCTGTCTCCACGACGGCCGTGCTGCTGCCGCCGCCGCCGCCTCGACGTCGATGGGCGGAACGGGATCCATCCCGGTCTTCTACACTCGTGTGAACTGTATGTGGAACTAGCAGCTAGCACACTGCGTCTCGTCTGCCAGTGGCCAGTGCCAGGGATGGATGGCCGAGCATGTATATATGGCGCGTAAGTGGCTAAGTGCAACGCGGCCGCGCGCGAAGTGCTGCAGTGCTAACCGACGATGTGGACCGCGCGAAGCCGCGGGCAAGAGAGAGGACCCACGCACGCGACGAGGCCAGCTAGCAACGACAATACGGCAGCATCCAACCGGCCCGATCGGGAGAGGCAGCAGGGCGCAGCGCGGCGGGGCCGGGGACGCGGGGACCCCTCGCCGTCCGAGCTCAAACGGGCAATGGCTTCCCTTTCATCTATCGCGTCCTGAGAATTGCTTCGCGTCGAAGTTCCACCAGCCATGTGCGTGCGTTGCCTTGCACCTGCGGCAGCAATCGCGTAGTTGAGTAGATGCGCCGAAGTTCCACCAGCCATGTGTGTATTGAGTAACCTCGCTGCAATCTACTAGTACTACGATTCTATCCTACACTAGTATACACTGCTGCTCGAGAGTCAAGGCAAGTTTAGAAGTTTAGATGCCACACGCTCAGAACTGTTACGCAGGAACAGAGCGCATTGGACGACGCCGAGACGGCACCGCTCCTCATGTGCGCGTGAAACACCGCCGCGACGGCAAACGCACAGCGCAGCAACCCGGCTCTCACGAGTCACGACGGCGTGAAACGGAGAATGGATGTGTTGTCATGCTGGATCCACTGGCTGGGAATGGTCACCGCCCGTTCGAATTTTTTACTATTTGGTCTTTTTTTCAAAAATTTCTCTCAAATAGATCCCTGGCGGAAAGAATTCTGGAAATAGACCCTTGGCTCGGCGCCAGAGTGACTGGCGCCGAGCTCGGCGCCACGGTCACTGGCGCCGAGGTCCTAGGCACGGGGAAATAGCCTGCCAGGGGCTCGGCGCCAGAGTGACTGGCGCCGAGCTCGGCACCATAGTTAATGGCGCCGAAACACCTGCATTTAACCCAGCCTGCACTTCTTCCCCGAGCGTTCTTTCTCTTATCTCTCCTCCGTCTCGGATTTTTTTCTCACCACTTCACCCTACCTCACAATCACCGGCAACTTAGAATTTTGGCTAAGTCCCTAAATTTACCGTAAGATGGATATATAAAATTTTGGCTAAGTCCCTAAATTTACCAAATGTATGGTTAGCAAGCAGAACAGAAGGGTCGATTGGGTCGATTGATGCGCGAGCAAAACAGAAGGGTTGACCTTGCCCTTTGGAGGCCTACGTTTGGTGAGGCCGATGGTTGGCAAGCACATCAAACACCCTAAATTTAAGCCATTTTTACATATGTCTATCCCACAAATTTCAGCATGTCTATCTTATGATAAATTTAAAGACTTAGTCAAATTCTAAGTTGCCCATCTTATGGTAAATTTAGGGACTTAGCCAAAATTTTATATATCCATCTCACGGTAAAACTAGGGTGTTAGGTTAAATTTAGAGGTCGGCGCTATGACTCATGGCACCGAGACGTTACCTCGGCTTCCTGCAATCCCGCAACAGGCTAGGCAGCGGGCATGCACTACCTCCGGTAGCATTGTCTCTATGCTCTGAATAGTCTCCCGGTACCCGCAGACGAACATGTCATGTCTCCATCACTAGTGGAATGAAACCGATCGAGCTGCATGCATGCTTCTCTGATCTCATGAATCGTGATGCGTGGGGTGGGGTTCTGACCGAACCTCGGCGTTGAGTCGGGCCGCGCCGAGTCTGGTGGCTCGGCGTTAAGTGACCCCGCGCCGAGCTATTGGGCCACGAAGCGTTGTTAGGCCGCCTGGGCCGCACGCCGGATGGTGCCAATAGCTCGGCGTGACTCCCCACAGCGCCAAATTTAGGCCTGTGGCATTGGCTGACACGACGCCGACGTAGTGGGCCCCATGTGCCACCGTGTCGTCGTCGACCGGGGTCGTCCGTGACGTGGCAAGACCTCGGCGTCGTGTCAGTTGACGCCGACCCTCATACCTTGGCGTCATGTTCTAAGACGCCTAAAAATAGTCTATTTTCAGTAAACGTTTTGGCATAGGTCTTTTTGTAAAAAATGTTTTCAAAAGGAATCAAAATACAAAAATTTCACGCGTTTTGACGCCTTTTCTCATCAGCTTGGTTCCTCGTGCCTATGATCTCAGCTCTGCCGGCACTTGCATTGCAGGGGTTCATCACGCCGACGGGAGAAGGAGGTGCGCCATTCTAATCCAACCCCGGCCGACGTGGGGTGGATCCTCCTCCCCAGGAGAGAACTACATCCCCGTTAAGGCGTTAAACATCAATCATGGCCACGCCGTAGACGGATGTGAAATTTTCGTATTTTGGTCTCTTTTGAAAATAATATTTAGAAAAATATCAACGCCAAAACATTTTCTGAAAATAGATCATTTTTAGGCGTCTTAGCACATGACGCCGAGATATGAGGCTCGGCGTCGTGTCACTCGACGCCGAGGTATTGCCACGTCACGGACGACCGGGATCGTCGTCGACACGTTGGCGCGTGGGTCCGAGACGTCGGCGTCGTGTCAGCCGACGCCAAGTCCCCAACCTCGGCACGGTTGGACTGCGCGCCGAGCTCTGGCCCCATCCGGAGCGCGGCCCAAGCGGCCCAACAAAGCACAGTGGCCCAGCATCTCGGCGTTGGGTCACTTAACGCCGAGCCTCCAGACCTCGGCGTGACCCGACTCAACGCCGAGGTCTGGTCTGGAGGCTCAGCGTTAAGTGACCCAACGCCGAGCTTCTGGGCCACCGTGCTTTGTTGGGCCGCCTGGGCCGCGCTCTGGATGGGGCCAGAGCTCGGCGCGCAGTCCAAACACGCCGAGGTTGGGGACTTGGCGTCGGCTGACACGACGCCGACGTCTCGGACCCACGCGCCAACGTGTCGACGACGACCCCGGTCGTCCGTGACGTGGCAATACCTCGGCGTCAAGTGACACGACGCCGAGTCTCATATCTCGGCGTCATGTGCTAAGACGTCTAAAAATGGTCTATTTTCAGAAAATATTTTGGCGTTGATATTTTTCTAAAAATTATTTTCAAAAGAGACCAAAATACGAAAATTTCACGTAGACGGATTGGGATTGTTCGCTCCAGCTGATGACGACACGTCGTCGCCGCCTCCTTCCAACTCGTCGCCCAACCCCTCCGGCTCGGGCTCGGGCTCGGCGCCGCCGTCGCCGTTGCCACCCACACCGTCGGTGTCGCCGCCACCGGCGCCGCAGAATAGCAGCGCGTTCCCACCCCCGGCGCCTGCGGCCAGAGGCTCGCCGCCGGCAGCGCCGTCAATGGACTCCCCGTCACAACCGGCTCCGAAGCGCAGCGGTGGTGACTCCGACAAGAGTAGCCGCAGCAAGAGCGGAAGCAGCAGCAGCAACGGGTCAGCGCAGGTGGGTGTCATCCTGGCCGGCGTGTTGATCGGGGTCCTGGCCTTCGGCCTGCTGATGTGCATCGCCGCGTGCGTGTGCTGCGCCAAGAAGAAGAGGAGGAAGAAGCCCCCGCACATGAACATGCCGTACTACACCGACGAGCACGGTACACGCTGCATGCTGACGACATACAAATGAAGAGAGAGAGTGCGGACTAACAACTGACATGGCGCGCCGCGGCGTGCGTGCGTGCAGGGAACGTCTTCTACGCGAACAGCATGCCCAAGTGGCAGAGCAGCGCGATGGACCACGGCTGGCACGCGCCGTACTTGCCGGCGAGCGGGGACATGAGCGGTTCGCACGGGCAGATGCCGCCGTCGCCGGGCATGCCGTCGCTGGGGTTCTTCAAGAGCTCGTTCTCGTACGAGGAGCTGGCGGCGGCGACGGGCGGCTTCTCGTCGGCGAACGTGCTGGGGCAGGGCGGGTTCGGGTACGTGTACAGGGGCGTGCTCGCGGGCAGCGGCAAGGAGGTGGCCGTGAAGCAGCTCAAGGCCGGGAGCGGGCAGGGCGAGCGCGAGTTCCAGGCCGAGGTGGAGATCATCAGCCGAGTCCGCCACCGCCACCTCGTCGGCTACTGCATCGCCGGCTCCTCCCAGGGCCTGCTTGTCTACGAGTTCGTGCCCAACAATACCCTCGAGCACCACCTCCACGGTCAGTACGCGGCGCGTTGCGCTCGCTCTGAGTTTTTCCGTCCTGGACATTCTGATTGCTGGTTGTGATGCATGCGTATGCGTGGTGGGTGCAGGGAAGGGCGTGCCGTTGATGGAGTGGCCGAGGAGGCTCGCCATCGCCCTCGGCTCCGCCAAGGCCTGGCTTACCTGCACGAAGATTGTAAGTTCCAAATCGATTAGTTCCTTCTGTTGCTTGACGATTTCTTGCGAGGTATCCCATGTTCATCTTTGACGGTTTTCCTTGCTAATGACAATGTGCATGGTGAAACACAAATTAAGGTCACCCCAGGATCATCCACCATGATATCAAGGCGGTCAACATCTTTTGGACGAAAATTTCGAGGCTAAGGTACGCGTTTGACGGAACAAACAAAAAAAGATCGACCGGATCACCGGAGTGAATTTGTAACTCGTTCGCACTGTTACGTCCCAGGTTGCGGATTTCGGACTAGCCAAGCTGACCACAGACACCAACACGCACGTCTCCACGAGCGTCATGGGAACTTTCGGGTAAGCACCATGCCGCGGCAACGTCAAGCGTGCATTCGGCGACACGAAGCATGCAGATCGCAGGTATTTGGCCCCGGAGTACGCGTCGAGCGGCAAGCTCACCGACAAGTCGGACGTGTTCTCCTTCGGCGTCATGCTCCTGGAGCTCATCACCGGCAAGAGGCCGGTTGATCCCACGAACTACATGGAGGACAGCCTGGTTGACTGGGTACGCTGGCCTCCCTCTGTGTGTTGTGTTGCCTTGCACTGCAGCTGGCCCTCCATTGGCGCATGCATGCAAGCGTTCGCACGCTGGATTCTCACACGTTTGCGGCGGTGGTGCGTAGGCGAGGCCCCTCTTGGCGCGCGCCTTCCGAAGAAGGCAACTTCGACGAGCTGCTGGACCCGCGGCTGGAGAACAGGATCAACCGGCTGGAGCTGGAGCGGATGTGTGCCTCCGCCGCCGCTGCCGGCCGCCACTCAGCCAAGCGACGACCCAAGATGAAACAGGTGAATTTCAGCTTCGGCTTCGGCTTCCTGAATTTTGCGTTCGAGACCACCTCGCCTGCGAAATGACGCAAGGCATTCGAGATTACCACGAACTGTTTCGCCGTCTGTCCCCCGTTTCTGCAGATCGTTCGTGCTCTGGAAGGGGACGCGTCGCTGGACGACCTGAACGAGGGGGTGAAGCCAGGGCAGAGCATGATGTTCAGCTCTGGCTCGGAGTACGACTCGGGCGGCAACTACGCGTCGAACATCAAAAGGTTCAGGAAGGTGGCCTTTGAGAGCAGCGAGTACAGCAACGAGTATAGCGGGACAAGCGAATACGGCGCACTCCGAGGATGCGGCGTCCCGGCGGCAGCAACATCGCTGATCGTTTCGAGGGGCGCCTGAGACCTCGTCAAGATGCGTGTGTGAATGTGTGTGATGTACAAATGTACAATATACCGAGGGATCGGTTGTCGGATACTACGAGAGATACCCAACGCTCGTGACAGCTTTAGTACTTGTAATGATCGTCATACTGTCATGTAATGTACGTATCTGTGCGTTTCCATGCGCGTAACGTGTTGCTGCTTGCCTGAATTTTGGCGAATTTTGCTGCTACTCCCTCCGTCCCATAAACAATGACATTCTCACTTTCCGACGAGTTAAACATTTTTTTACTTTGACTAATTATATATAAAGAATACTAATATTTATAATACATAATTAGTATCATTGGATAAATTGCTGAATTTATTTTTATAATAAATTTATTTAGTGATACATATGTTGCTAATATTTTTTCTAAAACTAATCAAACTTGAAAAAGTTTTATCAGCATGTCGTTCTTTTTCGGACAGAGAGAGTAGTTGCGATAAGCAGGCCATCTCATCGAAAGACGCCGAGGAATTAGGAACTTGTACCAAGTTCTCCCGGAGTCGGAGTAACTTTCTAACTCCATTTTATTACTCTTATAAGTCATTCGAACGACTTATAATTTGGATATAATTTGAAATTAGTAAACATTCATTCATCGTTGTGGTATCGATAATGCCTAGACCTCTATCCTTTGGCTTGCTCACATACTTCCATTTGGCCTAAACTTGTTTTCTACCCTGCATAAAAATTTTGCCCGGAGCTATCCATCTTGGAGTGAGCTCCAATAGGCGGAAGGTGGAAACCCAAACCAAAAATAGGCAAGCTGGTTAAGCAAGAATTGGTAAGAATCTTACTCAAAGCTCCCATCCGGCAGCAAGAAGGACAATTCCCAGTCGTACAATATGCCGATGACACGCTGATGTTTCTTCAAGCGGATGCCTGCCAGCTATTTTGCCTGAAAGCGCTCCTAAACAGTTTTGCCGAGAGTACTGGACTCAAAGTGAACTACAACAAGTCGCATATGATCCCGATCAATGTTGACATGGCAAAGATGCAACACCTGGCAAGCACATTCGGGTGCTCCATTGGCAGCATGCCTTTCACCTACCTCGGACTTCGGGGCATTTACATATTTACCATTATTACGGATGACATCTTACACTGTGTCACTGACACGTGAGTCACTGACATGGTATTTTTTATACCACTCACATCATAATGATGGTAAATATGTAAATAATCCTCGGACTTCCAATGGGTACGACAAAGCCGCGTATGGAGGACCTCACACCATTGATGGACAGAATTGAACGGAGATTATCGGCATGTTCCTCGTTACTCTCTTATACTGGCAGGCTTGAGATGATCGATTCAGCTACCACTCCCACGGTAACATACTCGCTCTGCACTTCGAAGCTGCCGATAGGGGTGATCGACAACATCGACAGAGCCCGCAAGCAATGCCTTTGGAGGGGCAACAGTAACAACACAAGAGGTGGCAGTCTTGTTGCATGGCCTCGATGCATCACCCCCAAAAACAAAGGTGGACCTGGAATCTTAAATTTGCGTCTCCAAAATGATGCATTGCTTCTCAAACACCTACACAAGTTCTACAACAGAGAAAACATCCCGTGGGTCAATTTAGTTTGGAGCAAATATTACACAAATAAAGTGCCACATGCAGCAAGAGAGGTTGGGTCCTTTTGGTGGAAGGATATACTAAGGCTCAACTCTCTCTATCGAAGCATAGCATCGTGCAGTTTAGGCGATGGGTCGACGGTGCTCTTCTGGGACGATAAATGGTCACATGTTATTCTTGCTGAAACCTTCCCACACCTTCTGCAGTTCTCCAGAAATGACAGAATTTCAGTTCAGGGCGTCATGCAAGCCAAGGATTTGGATTCGCTATTTATGCTACCTCTCACACAGGAAGCTTTTACTGAGCTTGAAAGCCTCCAAGATCTGCTCCAGACTATCAGCTTTGATGAATCCGTCAAAGACAAATGGACTCTAACGTGGGGCTCCAACACCTACTCCTCTAGTAGGCTATACAAGCTAGCTTTGCAAGGCCTGGACACACCCTATTTTTGCATGGGTATGGAAGTCACGGTGCATGAACAGAATTAAATTCTTTGCTTGGCTCATCCTAGTGGACAGACTAAACACCAAGTCAATGCTCAAGAGGAGAAACATGCTAGCAGAAGAGGAGGTAAATTGTGTTATGTGTAACCCTGGAGAAGAGGAAGACATTGACCATCTTTTCTTCAGCTGCCCGTTCGCACAACAATGCTAGCAAAAATTAAACGTGACCTGGGATAACACGCAGAATCTGGCCACAAGAGTATCTGCTGCCAGAAGTCAGTACCCTGGGCCCTTTTTCATGGAAATAAGTCTGATTGCATCTTGGGAAATTTGGAAGCTCAGAAAGTGTTTGACAATGTGAGTCCGAGCTGTGCAACTTGGTTCAGCAATTTTAAAAATCAATGCCGTCTGCAGTACGAGAGGTTTAAGGTGGATGATAGGTCCTCCTTTTGTGTTTGGCTTGATGCTTTTAGTTAAGGTCAATTTTTACCTTGTGTGTACCTTCTTTCACCCATTGTAAGTATTTCCCTCTTTATATAATGAAAAATGAAGTGATGTGGGATCTCCCCCACAGTTTTTGCCTTAAAAAAAAGAATCGGTAAGAATCAATTTACCCTCAGATGTGGTGCTGTTGCCCTTCCAAGGATCAAGTCCCTTGATCGTCTTGCTCTGAATCCCAGCAAAAGCGGTGATACATAATTTGTGGCCAGATGTTAAAATAATGTTCAGGTACTTCATACGCAAAGTTCCCAAGTACCAATTTAACAAGTTTGCCATTCTTTCTCTCACCCTGAGAAACACCATAAACATAGGCTTCACTCTTATGACATCTAATTTAGAGATCAGACAGCCATTCAAAATAGTAGAATATGAATTTAAGATTTAAGATGGACTTATCACCGTCATCCGCCATGATGATAGTATCATCAACGTACTAAACATTAGAAATCCAACCATATATCAAATCAAGAAGAATCCCATTGATGTAGGGGCACAGATACGTACAAATACTAAAGCTGTATGACGATATAACGCACAGATATATCGTCATACGCACAGATATGTATCTGTACGCACAGATACCCAACCTTATCTAACGGACAGCTGAATACATCAGTCCAAATTAAAGAGCAAGTGAACAATGCTGAAAGAGGATCTTGCCTTTTAGTAGCCCTATAGAAGTAGGGGGAGCCTTTGCCCATTCATATTTGCACTGTTGCACAGAGACCAAAGTAGCTTGCTATCACATAGAAATCACCATGGATGGTAGCTTCACCTAGGCACCAACTACACAATATACTTTGCTAGATGGACTCCAAAGCACACAAACACAAGCTCAACACAAGCAAAAACTCGATCTACGCTTAGCCCCTATGGATTTGGATTTCTGAGTGACTAGGGTGCACTGATGGACAGTCCGCCTGATGATCCACCAAAGCGAATCTGGCCAACTGAGGTACTAGTCCCATGGTTTCTGAGTGACTCGTGGAATCAGCCTCTGAGTGGTTTCCATAGACAATCTACAAATACAACATTTAGTTGGTTTTACTCTAAAATCGTTGCCTGATTCCACGAGCAGTAATTTCATTTTAGGATTGGATATCTTTGGAGTCCGTCAGGAGCACAATCTAAACGTGTGTAAGTGATATATTGGTATGTTTTGGGACTGTGCCTATCCACCTTGAGGCTGGGGTACTAGTCCCATGGTCCCACCTCCTAACATAAATCTGGGCTTTCATCACAGAAAGAAAAATAAAAATGGAGGTCCAATATCTTAAAAAAGTATACTCTCTCCTTTTTTTATAAAAAATGTTATTTTGAGATTCGTACTCGTTAAATTTTCTTAAGCTTGATTATGTTTATAGAAAATACTATCAACATTTGTATCTCCAAATAAGTTTATTATGAAAATATATTTCATGGTTTACCTTTATGTAATGATGCTAATTATATATTTGAAAATATTCAATTTATAAGAATGATATTTTTTCGGTAATGTTGGGAAGCATACGTCCGTTCGCCCGGACTCTTTCCTTGGTGGGCCTCGATGCCCGTTCGAACGGTCCAACAATCTCACCTAACTTGCGTTGCTAAAGAAGTAATACTCTCCCCTCTCCCGTCTTCGTTCTCGAACCCATCCACCACAACTGCGCCCGTACCGTCGCGGCGTGCTCCCTCATCGCCGTGACCGCACCACCACGGCGTGCTCCCTCATTGCCGCGCTGAAAGCTCTAGTTTGGTTTTGGTGAATTGATGAAACGCTAAGTGCTAACCTAGTGTATCAAAATGATCATGAGATAGGTAGCACATTCCAAGTGATGAAGCAAATGAAGATCATGACATGATGATGGTGATGCCATGGTGATGATCAAGTGCTTGGACTTAAAAAAGAAGTAAAAGAAAAGCAAAAGGCTCAAGGCAAAGGTATAAGTGGTAATAGCCTTTTTGTTTCGGTGATCAAGACACTTAGCGAGTGTGATCATATTTAGGTTCGATAGCCATACTATTAAGAGGGGTGAAACTCGTATTGAAATGCATTTATCAAAGTGCCACTACATGCTCTAACTCATTGCATATGCATTTAGGATCTAGTGGAGTGCTAACACCCTTGAAAAATATTTTTGTGAAAATATGCTAACACATATGCACAAGGTGATACACTTGGTGGTTGGAACATTTAAGCAAGGGTTAGAAATTTTACCGGCGGAGTGTCCGTCCGTAGAGTGCGGACAGTCCGCCGGTGCCACCGGCGCCCTGTACAGAAAAGACAGGGTTTCACAGAATTGACCGAACGCTGGCCTCAACTGGACCGACGCGTCCGGTCAGTGGAAGCAGTGAAGATGCTGGTGTCGGTCTTCGACCGGACGCTGATGCTGACGGGGTGCGTCCGGTCCTGCTGACGTGGCAGTGCACAGAGGAGACAGTGAGTGACCGGACGCGTCCAGTCGCGAGTGGAGGCTTACTAGAAATGACCGGACGCTGAGGTCCTATGTCCGGTCATGATCAAACTGACGTGTCCGGTCGCAGCTGGAACCTTACTAGAAGTGACCGGACGCTGGGGTCCTATGTCTGGTCGTGGCACTGTGCTGCGTCCGGTCATTACTTGACCGTTGGGATCGGGCGCTCAGTATTTGAAGAGAGGGATGACGTGGCAGCCATCCGTTGACCGAACGCTGGCGGGATACGTCCGGTCGATCTGACTGGAGCGTCCGGTCACCCCGAGTTGTGCCCAGTGAAGGGGTACAACGGCTCTATTTCGTGGAGGCTTCTATTTATGTTCCATGGTCGGCTCAAGCTCACCCCCTTGGTCATTTGCATTGACATAGCAATCTTGCGAGCTTAGTCAAAGCCCTCTCACTCATCTTCATCATTGATTCATCATCTTTGTGAGATTGGGAGTGAATCCAAGTGTATTGCTTGAGTGTTTGCATCTCGAGGCATTTGATGTTCGTGTTTTACTGTGGGGTTCGCTTGTTACTCTTGGTGGTTGCCGCCACTGTAACACCCCTAGTGTTACGAGCTTGTTTAGCATCGCGATTTAGGCCTAAGAAAATTTTCGAAACGAGTTTTTCGGGTTTTTAATTTAAAATGTACTTGAGGCGATAAGCGAATCCTGTATGACTTAGTTTTTTGGACTCAAATAAACGCTCAAGTTAAATTACGCCGTGCGTAGAAATATTTAGGAATGTCCGATAACAATTATAGCGAACGGTTTGTTCTTTTGGATTAAGCATGAAAATCAACTTTTATAAATAAAATAAAATCCATTAATAAATAGAACGATATATATATACTCACGGGTTTATTTTGTTAAGCACGAACTGACGAGAAAGAGAGCGCAGCAGCTTCGTTTATTTCTCCGGTGTACAGCATACTCGCCTGACATTACTATTGATCACTGCCTCGTTCTCATCGTGGCTCTGCATTTCTCTGCATTGCAAAGTCTCCTCATCCATCCGCATCCATGCTCTCTGGCCTTTGCTTTTGCTTCTCTCTCTGGCTTGATTGCTTCTGTCTATATTTACCAAGCCGCTCCTTGTTTTCCCTCCCTCAGCTGGCCTTGCCGCATACTGCTCTCTCTCTCTCTCTCACTCTACTACTGCCTGTGTCCTTGCCACAATGCATGTCTGTTGTCTCGTGCGCCATTAAGCCGAGGCCGAGCCACGACTGCCGCTTGTTCCCCTGCCTCCGAGCTCAAGTTCGGCCACCGCTGTTTCCACTGCTCTGCTTAGCCCACGCAGCACGCGCACAACGACAACCGACCATAACAACAACATCGCACATGCTACGCATTAATCTCACTCACAAGCTCGGCCCGCTAAGCACGCCGCTTGCTCGTTGCTCTGCAAACACAACTCAGGCACCCTTTCCACACGAACACGGTAGATGAGCATTGTAGCAGCGCAGAAGATACGGTAGGTCTTGACTAGGATAATTAAATCAACGGAGTGCGTGCTACTTGGGATGCAGGATGATTGATGGACACCGTCTTGATGAGTCGATTGAGATGGACGGGTGAAAGCAACATGCCACTGTCTATTTGTGAGACGACGACTCAACTGTGGCCACTAATGATCATATGCATGATTCTGTGCAAACACACCCTGTTGGAACTTAGACCCTCCATTAATTTAATATACAAAATATCTTAGGATTTGTGTCTTAATTAATGTTTTTAATCCAAATAAATTTATAGAAAAGACCGCTAACTTTTATAACATCAAACTAATATCTTTAGATGTGCCACGAAATAGTGCTAGTGTACTATAGCGGTTGAGCAACTTTGAGCTTGGCTTCCCAGCAGGCCAGCAGCACACCATTTTCCCAACGAGCACGCATCAACAAGGAGTAGTAGGCAGTGCATGATGCTGCACATTGAATTGGGCATGTAGTACACGTGCCGAGGCATGCATTTACTCGTTGGTCCAGACCAAACCGACCACCACCCCACTCTACTCTCGCCATAACTCTGGTGTACTACTAACATGTACTCTATGCAGTAGTATAGAGTAGAGCACTCTATGTTGCACTTGCACTGCAATGGCTCCTTGGCTCTCCCATTCAAAGCATACACAGATAGGATTTTAGTACTACGCTGCTTGCTATCCTAGCCCATATGCATGCATAGGACCACCTGGCCACCCTGTTAGGGAGGCATGCCACCATGCATGCAGTGCATCACAGCCCGTGCACGCTGGGCATGCAAATAAATGTCATCCACGTGTGGCCCGTTCCTGCATCTGCATATACGCCGTCGTGAGCTCACTGTATGCATATGTTGTTGTGCATCGTCGGCCGCCCGATCGGCTCCGCTCTCAGTCTGACATAGCTGATCACTGATCGGAGAGCTAGCATTACTAGAGAGCCCATAGCATTATTACTCCATAATGGAAACTTTCCACACCCCGTGCCATGTCGTGTCGGAGGGTGAAGACTGACGACGACTGGACTGTAGACCCAATGGGGATAGCAGCAGCACAGGGCTATGCTATGACGGCAGCAGTTCTGTGTCTTCTGCCTTTAAAAAGGATACGCTGAGTAGCCGAGCCTCTGCTCTCCATAGCTCCAGCTATCTGAAAGCATCTAGGCTCCTAGTTGGGTTTCGGTGATTAATGACAATACAAGATTACTATGACTAACGTGTGTTTTGCAGAGGCAATTAAGTTAGGTCATGGTAATGGAGATCGATTGGGCAATGGAGATGGTCATGCCCCTACGATGGAAATCGTTTCGATTTTCAAAGGATGGACAACAAGGTTAAGGATGACTAGTTCTAAGTGTCGATTGGAGTTGTAGAGACACTTAGAGTAGTTTAGGACTTTGTTTTTCCTTTGGCCGTACTATTAAGGGGGGTATGGACGGGTAGCTTAACCTAGGTGAGTTTAGTGAGTTAGGTGTGGTGCACACTTATTAAAACTAGCGCTAGGTAGCTCCTACATATGCCTAAGATCCAATGGAGCAAACTTCATTCATGTATGATTGAGAGTTGGAAGTGAATGGAGGGTCAAATACTGACCGGACGCTAGCTTCGGTGTGACCAGACGCTGGCGCAGAGTCCGGTCAGTTCATTTGACTGAGGTGAAATCGTTCGGTGTGACCGGACGCTAGAAGGTCAAGTGACCGGACGCTGAGAGCCAGCGTCCGGTTGTTTCCAATAAGGTTCCAGAGAGGATAAATCGTGACCGGACGCATCTGGTCAGTGCTGACCGGACGCTGGCAGCGTCCAGTCACACTGTAAACCCTAGAGTTTAGGGTATACTGACCGGAGCGTCCAATCACCCCCGTAGAGGCATATAACGGTTCGTTTTTCAGTCAGTGTTATAAATACCACCTCCACTCGTGTGTGGGGGTACTTTTGCTCATTCCAACAGCTGAGAAACACCTTAGAGAGTGCCAAGAAGAGCAAGGTCCTAGTAAGGTGATTGAGATTTGAGAACCCAAAGAGAGACCTCATTAGTGAAGATCAAGAGTAGCAAAGTGTGCATCCACCTTCTCATTAGGCTTGTCGCGGTTAAGTGAGAGTTTGTGCTTGTTACTCTTGGTGATCGCCATCATCTAGATGGCTTGGTGGTGATTGGGAGTTCAGTGATCACCCGGCGGAGCTTGTGGGTGACCCAACTCAAGTTGTGAGCGGTTATGGGTGATTCACCGCGATGGAGTGTCGAAGAATCAACCCGTAGAGAGCACTTGATCCTTGCACGGATCAAGGGGGAGCTACACCCTTGCACGGGTGCTCCAATGAGGACTAGTGGGGAGTGGCGACTCTCCGATATCTCGGCAAAACATCGCCGTGTCCTTTCCTCTCTATTTACTTTGAGTATTTACTTTGTGTAATTCAATTCATGTCTTTACATTCTTAGAATTGCCATGCTAGAGTAGGATTGGAACTTAGGTTGCAAGTCTTTTGTACGGTAGAACAAATAGAAACACTCTTTAGGCACAATGGGTTAATTGGGCTAACCATAGGACTTAATTATTGAAAAAAAATTAGAATTAGCCCAATTCATCCCCCGCCCCTCTTGGGCATCTTGATCCTTTCAATTGGTATCGGAGCCTTGTGCTCACGTTTTTAGGCTTAACCGCCTAGAGCAAGATGTCTCACGGGGATGGACCTCCTCCTATCTTTGAGGGAGATGACTTTCCGTATTGGAAAATTCGTATGGAGGCGTATCTAGAGACTCTAGATGTTGGTATACTTAGAGCCGCCTCACAAGGCTTTCCAAAACCTCGGGATGCTACTAACCTACAAGGCGATGAGGTTAATTACAAGAAGTGGAATGTAAAGGCTCGAAACACCATCTTTAGAGGCCTTTACAAAGATATGTTTAATCGGATGAGGAACCACAAAGACGCCCATGCACTATGGTCGGATATTTGTGCGCTCCATGAGGGAACCAAGAGTGAGCGTGAGGAACGCTATCATCTTTTCATGAAAAAGCTCAACTCTTTTGAAATGCTTCCTAAGGAAAGTGCTAATAAAATGTATTCTCGTTTGAATGTTCTTGTAGAGGAAGTCAATGGGCTTGTACTCACTCAAATGCAACCATCCGATGTTGTAAGAAAGATCTTGAGTGTCCACCCCATTGACAAATATAGGCATATTATGACCATGCTACATCAAGGTGATCTTTCCGTTGCTATACCGACATAAATCTTGGGGAAGATCAATGCTCATGAAATGTACATGCATATCACGCCACAAGATGGCTCATCCTCTACCAAGAAGAAAGATAAGGACTTAGCATTCAAAGCTAGCCAAGAGAAGGGCAAGGCAAGACTTGAGTATGAGAGCTCAAGTGAAGATAAAGTTGATGATGAAAGCCTTGCCCTCATGGTGAAGAAGACCGCCAAGATGCTAAAGAAGCTCAACAAGAGTGGCATCAAGTTCGATGGCAAGAAGAAGTTCTTCACAAGCTCAAAAAGAAAGCCAATCTCTGAGATAGATTGCTACAATTGTGGCGAACTTGGTCATCTAGCTCACCAATGCACAAAGCCCAAGAAAGACAAGTTTAAGAACAAGAACAAGGGCAAGAAAGATGACTCAAGCAATGAAGATGAAGATGAGAAGAAAAAGAACAAGCCATACAAGAAGAGAGATGGCAAGAAGAAGGACTTCCACAAGAAGAAGAAGAGTGAAAAGGCTTATATCGTCGGTGATTGGCTCACGGACATTGATTCATCTAGTGGATCATCTGATGATGAAAGTGACAACGAGAAGGTGGCCGCCATTGCTATTGACTCATCGTCTTCACCACCACCACCGCCATCATCCTCTACACACCTATGCCTTATGGCCAAAGGTGAACGAAAGGTATCACATGATGATGATAGTAGTGGTGATGATCATGCTCATAATGATGATAGTGATAGTGATAGCGATGATGAATATGAGTCACCTACTTATGATGATCTCGCTAAACTACTAAAGAAATACACTAAGATCATCATAAAGACTAGATCTAAAAATGAAAAGCTTGAAATTAAGAATGATTCTCTTTTAGCTAAATGTGAGATAGCCGAAAAGGCTAGTGTTGAGCTTAGAGAAGCAAATGATGCTATGTCATCTAAACTCAAGGAGCTCAAATCTTCTAAGAAAGAGCTCAAAGATAAACATGATAAACTTGAGTGGGTGCACAAATAGCTCATCACTAGCCATAACAAGCTAAAAGATGAATACACTACTCTTAAGGTTAATCATGATACCCTTGTTATTGCTCAAGAATTTTTACCCGATGAGCCACATGATGCCACTAGTGATGTTGTTAAGATTGATATAGCTACATCATGTGATGATCTAATTGATGAGAGCATTGAGCAAGGATCTAGTGGCAAAGGCAAGCAAGTGGTTGAGTGCAATGACTATGATGAGTATGTTAAGCTCAAGCATAACAATGAAAAGCTAAAGAAAGAGTTTGAAGAGTTCAAAACCCACAGCACCATTGTGCTAGAAACTCTTGACCATGATGGCAACTTGATTCTTGAGAATGAGATGTAAAAGAAGAAAACAAGAAACTCAAGGAAGAAAGAAACAAGGTTGCACTCAAGGAAGATAAAAGTAGTGATGCACTCAAGGAAGAGAACAAGAAGCTCAAGTTGGAAAAAGAGCATCTCAAAATTGGATTGAGCAAGTTCACTAGAGGCAAATATCTTCAAAGTGAGCTCCTAATGAACACCATCATGAAGATGGATAGAAGTGGCATTGGGTACATGGCAAACAAAGAGAAGAAGGCTCAAGCTCAACAACAACAATCAAAGCCAAAGCCAAAAAGATGCTTTGAGTGTGGACAAGAAGGCCACTTTGCTCATGAGTGCCAAACTCCACCACCACAACCCTTGCCCAAGCATGCTAGACCCTTTGCCTTCAATGCTCACTACATGCTTAGAAAAGATTTTAGTGGAAAAATGAAAGTGATGTTCTTAGGTCCTCCCAACAAGAATATGCCTAAGAAAATTTGGGTGGCAAAGTCACTTGTTGAGAAGGTGAAGGGCTCTCAACAAGTTTGGGTTCCTAAAGCTTGATCTCTTGTGTGTAGGTGAACTACAAGACCGGTGGAAGTCATTGGGTTATTGATAGTGGTTGCACATAACATATGACCGGTGATCCTCATATGTTCACCTCACTAGATGAAGAAGTAGATGGACAAGAAAGAATCACATTTGGGGATAATTCAAAAGGCAAGGTTAAAGGATTGGGCAAAGTGGCAATATCAAATGATCATTCAATCTCCAATATGTTATATGTTGCTTCATTGAGCTTCAACTTGCTATCCGTTGGGCAATTGTGTGATCTTGGCTTTCAATGCTTGTTTACCGAGAAGGAAGTTGTTGTATCTAAGAAGGATGATGAATAAGTGATATTCAAAGGATTTAGATACAACAACTTATATCTAGTGGATTTCACCTCCAAAGATGCAAACTTGAAGATATGCCTATTCACTAAAACAACACTTAGGTGGTTATGGCATAGAAGACTTGCTCATGTTGGGATGAGCTCACTCAAGAAGCTTATGAAGAATAATTTGATGAGAGGGTTGAAGGATGTGAAGTTTGAGAAGGACAAGCTTTGTAGTGCATGTCAAGCCAGCAAGCAAGTTGCAAATACCCATCCAACAAAAGCTTTCATGTCAACCGTAAGAGTGCTAGAACTCCTTCACATGGACTTATTTGGACCAACAACATACAAGAGTTTGGGAGGAAATCTATATTGTCTTGTGATTGTTGATGATTATTCAAGGTATACATGGGTATTCTTCCTTCATGACAAATCCGAAGTTGCATCTTGCTTCAAGAAGTTTGCCAAGAGAGCACAAAATGAATTTGAAGTGAAGCTCAAGAAGATAAGAAGTGACAATGGGAAAGAGTTTGACAACACAAATATAGAAGCTTACTATGATGAAGTTGGAATCAAATATGAAGTCTACGCAACATATACTCCTCAACAAAATGGTGTAGTTGAGAGGAAGAATCGGACATTGATCACTCTTGCTAGAACAATGCTTGATGAGTACAACACCCCAAAGCTCTATGGGTGGAAGCAATCAACACCGCATGCTATGCATCTAACCGCCTATTCCTTTAAAAGTTCCTTGCCAAGACACCTTATGAGTTGCTCAATGGGAAGAAGCCGGACGTCTCCTTCTTTAGGGTGTTTGGTTGCAAATGCTACATCTATAAGAAGCGGTAACACCTAGGGAAGTTTCAAAGATATTGGGATATTGGTTTTCTTGTTGGTTACTCATCAAAGTCTAAAACATATAGAGTATTTAATCATGCCACCAACTTGGTTGAAGAAACATATGATGTGGAATTTGATGAATCTAACGGCTCCTAAGGGGCACATGAGAATCTTGATGATGTAGGTGATGAACTATTGAGGGAGGCTATGAAGAACATTCCGATTGAAGACATCAAGTCTAAAGATGATGAAGATGATGTACAAGTGATTGATCCACCTTCTTCATCAAGTGTGCCACAAGATGATGACAAAGATGAGAGTAGAAAATGAAGATACTCATGTCTCCCATAAACAAATGGTGGTACAAGCATAAGATGTTGATGCTCCACAACCTTCCCCTCAAGTGGTCAATAGAAGAAATACACCCCTACTTCAAGATCATTCACAAGATCTCATCATAGGGAGTCCATCAAAGGGTGTAATGAGTTGATCTCAAAAACTTGCTTCATTTATTGCTCATCACTCTTTTGTCTTTTGCTTTGAGCCAACTAAGGTAGAAGAAGCTCTTCAACGTCCAGATTGGATAAATGACATGCATGAAGAGTTGAACAACTTCACTCGCAATGAAGTTTGGACTCTTGAAGAGCGGCAAAAAGGTGCAAGAGTCATTGGAACAAAGTGGGTGTTCTGAAACAAGCAAGATGATCAAGGTGTTGTTATGAGGAACAAGGCAAGACTAGTTGCAAAGGGGTTCTCTCAAGTTGAAGGGTTGGATTTTGGAGAGACCTTTGCCCCAGTTGCAAGATTAGAAGCCATCCGCATCCTCCTTGTATATGCATCACATCATGAAATAAAACTTTATCAAATGGATGTGAAAAGTGCTTTTTAAATGGCTTTATAAATGAACTAGTCTATGTTGATCAACCTCCTAGGTTTGAAGACCCTAGATATCCTAATTATGTTTATAGGTTGTCCAATGCATTATATGGGCTTAAGCAAGCCCCAAGAGCTTGGTATAAGCGCCTTCAGGACTTCCTCATTATAAAGGGCTTCATCATTGGGAAGGTCGACACCACACTATTCACCAAGAAGCTTGATGGGCATATCTTTATTTGTCAAGTGTATATTGATGACATTATCTTTGGATCATCAAATGAAGATTCATGCAAAGAATTTGGTGAATTGATATCAAATGAGTTCGAGATGTCAATGGTTGGAGAGCTTACATTCTTTCTTGGTTTTCAAGTCAAGCAAATGAGAGAAGAGATTTTCATCTCTCAAGAGAAATACACTAATGATCTTCTCAAGAGATTCAAGATGGATGAATGTAAGTCAATCAAGACACCAATGCCAACCAATGAACATCTCGACCTAGATGAGGGAGGTAACCCGGTTGATCAAACTCTCTACCGCTCTATGATTAGTAGCTTATTGTATTTGACCGCATCTAGGCCCGACATCATGTTTAGTGTATGTATGTATGCTAGGTTTTAAGCTAATCCTAAGGAAACTCATTTAACTGTCGTTAAAAGAATCCTTAGGTATCTTAAGCGCATACCAAGCATTGGCCTTTGGTATCCTAAAGGAGCTAGATTTGAATTAATTGGCTATTCCGATTTGGACTATGTCGGGTGCAAAGTTGATAGAAAAAATACATCCGGAGGGTGCCATTTGCTTGGTAGATCACTTGTGTCTTGGTCCTCCAAGAAACAAAATAGTGTGGCTTTGTCCACCGCCAAAGCAGAATACATTGTCACGGGTGCTTGTTGTGCACAAATACTTTACATGAAACAAACTTTGCTAGACTATGGTATAGTTCTAGATAAAGTGCCTCTTTTGTGTGATAATGAAGGTGTGGTAAAACTTGTAAATAATCCAGTTCAACACTCTCGCACCAAGCACATAGATATCCGTCATCACTTTCTTAGAGATCATATTGCTAAAAATGATATATTACTAGAAGGTGTAAGGACCGAGGATCAATTGGCGGATATCTTTACCAAACCGCTAGATGAGGCAACATTTTGTAGATTGCGGAATGAACTAAATGTGTTTGATTTTAGCAACTTCACTAAAAATTGAGCTTGCGTTGTCCCTTGCATTGCATTGTAATATACAACATGTTTAATGCTTTATAATGCATATAGGACTTGTCTAACATGGTTAAGATAACCACCGAAAAGCGTGTGAAGAAGCTTAACCTTGGATTAAACTTGACAAGCAACTAGATTTACTCTCAAGTATTGCATTGCATATGCATGAATGTTGTTTTGTCATTTATCTTAAATTGCCCTCTTTTCGTCTATTTTCTTAAAAAGAATTATAGCCTAAGGAAAAATATTTTAAAAAACTTGAGGGTTTGAGAGAGGTCACTCACATCAGTCCCAATTGGTGTTTATTTGGATCTTATTAGAGTTGGGACTTGATTGGGAACATGCAGCGTGAAGGAATTTAAAGATTTGCTGAAGAATGAGTGACCAGACGCTGCACTGGACTCTGGTGTCCAGCGTCCGATCAGTTCATAGGAGGTGAACCTGCTGCCGAAGGAGTGACCGGACGTAGAAATAGTGTTCTTCCAGCGTCCGGTCAGGAGGTGCTTCAGCGTCTAGTCGATCATGAACACATCAAGGCTAGGTGACCGGACTCTGGCTATGTCCGGTCGGTGTCCACCGGACGTGTCCGGTCATGATTCTAGAGGATTTGGACCTCTCTAGAATCGACCAGATGCTGGGTGGTAGCGTTCGGTCGCTACCACCGGAGCGTCCGGTCAGTAGAAAACGTGCGGCATCAAAACTCTTTCTTCGTTTCCGTTTCTCATCCGTTGGGGACCACCCTATTTAATCTCCATCGGGGTTTTGACCTAATCCTCCGCCGTCATACCCGCCGTAGCCCCTACCCGTGCTCGCCTCTGCCTAACCGACGAGCTTGCCTCTGCCACCACAGTCTAGTGCCCTAGCTCCACGCCGCCGCATCGCCGCCTCCTGTCCCTCACGCCACCGTAAGCCCATGCACTGTTGCCACTCGCCTGCACACCACCGCTTGCCCTCGCGCCGCCATCGCCTCCCTACCACCTGCACATCTAGCACCACTCATCGGCAATTGTAGTGCCTCCCTATGTCGCCCTGCCTCCTGGCTGTTGTCGCTAGACTCCCACCGGTAGCAGAGCTACCACCGAGCCATAGTGCCGTCCATGTCCATCGCCGGTAAGGCCCTACCGTCGTGCCCTAGCAACCCACATTGCAACTTCGCTGTGACCTAGCCATTCATCGTAGCACTATTTTCATAGGGCCGTCGATTCACCGTATCTGATCATCGTTCTTCGTCGAGTTGGTACCCTAACCCTAGCCGAGTCAGTGGTTTCCCGTGGATTGCTTCTCTTTTCTTCGGATCGTCGGTTCGTCAGGTAGCAATGCCCCGCATTTCGATTTCATATCTAAATTGCTTGCTTCCTAGGGTTTCTCATCTAATAGATATATATCGTATTTATCTGTATACTCTATCTATTCCATCGTGCAGCGAGTTAGTGCTGTTGAGATCGTGTGGCAGTTATCAGATTAACTTGGGGCCAAGCTCATGAGTAAGGATCGAGGCCAAGCCTCGAAAAGTGTGAGCGGTAGTTGATCTTTGACATAGGCAATTGTTTCTTTGTCAGCAATAGTTTTTCTTTAGATCTTTTAGATGGCTTGGACGAAGAACGTTGGAGGTGGTCCAGGAGATGAGGATCCGAGGCATCCACCTCGCTAGCCTGTAGATCCTAAAGGTAAGGCAATGAAGAAGCTAGCAACCTAGAAGCGCAAATATCTAGATGCAGAGACAGCGAGGGCCACCGTAGTTGTAGAGGCCATACAGCGTGCAAAGAGAGGAGGAGCTCATAGTGGAGTTGTTATTGCAGATCATTTGTCACCAGAGGCACAGGGTAGACTTGAGCATATTGAGTGTCTTCATGGTAGTCCACCTAGGACTGTCATGATGGTAGGACGATGACTTCCCATTATGGAGCCTTAGCCTCAGGGGGAGTCATAGCAGGAGCCACAGCAGCAGCCCCCACCAGTAGAGCTGATAGAGCAGACTCAGGAGGGCCAGCAGGTCGAGGAGACCGAGCCCGCACCACAACCACTGTTACGTCAATCTGGTCATACTCATGTCCTAGTTTCATCGGGGCTAGTCACTCAGAGGAGGGGTTCTCGTCCACCACCTCGTCCACAGGGTCCACCTCTAGTGACCCATCTTGACTTGAGGGCCGCCATGGCCAAGCAGGTTCAGCAGCTGAGATTTGTTGACTTTGAGATATGGTTTCCACCAAGGAGGGATGAGAGAGCTTCAGAGGGCTTCTACACTCCACTGCACGAGGATTTCTATAATGCCTATCTCAACAGTGGGGCAGTTTTCAGATCTTAGAGGGTGTGCTACATTGACTCTATAGTTGCAGTAGTAGGAGAGCACATTCACCCCTATCTTACATATCTACCGAGGCTATCAGGTTTGATTGGATGGTCCGAACTATATGTTCCATCTTGGGTTCAGTAGTTCTATGCTTCCCTCTAGATTGACCCGCAGCATAGATATATTCACTTTGCATTTGGAGGAAGAGACTACCGCCTGATGAGTCAGAGGATCAGGGAGATACTGAGACTTCAGGAGCAGTCAGTCAGACTTCACAAGGTGTGCTATGGCTAGACAGCACCCCCCAGACATCCTTATGGTGGCAATGTGCCTCCTACTAACTTGGTTCACCACTGCTTCTCTAAGCCCTTTGAACAGGGATCACGCATGAACCCCAGTGACCTAAATCCCACTGCTCACATACTTGAGGCTATCATGAGAAGGACACTGCTTCTTAGGATGGGATATAGAGAGGGCTTGATACATATACAGTTGTGGCTGATCAACTCTCTGATGCAGCAGACAGTTTTTGATATATGAGATCTTCTTCTATCAGAGATAGAGGATACTATAGCTAAGGGCTTCAGAGGTCGTAGGTAGTTGCCCTATGCTCACTGGATCACCTGGCTTATCCATAGAGCAGTCACAGTGAGGCTACTAGAGATGCTTGCAGAGTATAGTGGTGCTATGACTGAGTTCCCTGCCTATAACATGACACAGATGATCAGGCATAGTACACCTACAGCACCCAGTCAGCCACGTCGACGCCCTGAGGTGTTAGAGTCTACAGCCCAGCAGGATGATATCATTAGAGGCATTATAGCTACAGAGGAGGAGGAGCTTGGTCAACAGGAGGGGATGGTCGTGAGTGACCCCAGTGATAGTTTTGATGATGACTATCAGCCCATCCCTCAGATGCCTCCTCAGCGACATGACCATGAGGCCAACAGCTCTAGCTCAGTGCCACCTACCCTACAGACAGACCCCGCTCTCCTGGCTATACTTGAGCTGATGAGGCAGGACCAGGCACGCCAAGCTCAGGAGACAGCTGCCATGTTTGCACAATTCCAGACTCGGCAGGATGAGTTCCAGCAGTAGCAACACACGATCCAGCAGTAGCAACTAGCTATTCAGCAGCAGCAGCAGTAGGCCATGCATAAGCAGTAGATCCTCATGCAGCAGCAGATCCTTGGATTTATGCAGCATGTTGTGACTGCTATTGGGGCTCCACTGCCACAACCTTCGCCCTAGCTTGGTCAGGCAGCCACTACTTCGATGACTCCAGCATTACAGCCCAGTGGGCTTTAGAGTCAGGGACAGCTATCAGCACAGTATGCTTCTCCTACAGAGCAGATGTCCTAGTGGTTCGCTTCACCAGTGGTAGCCCCGTAGTTCACTCCATTTCAGACGGGCTTCACACCGGCACAGACTTCGTCGCTGCTTGAGCCAGATACTTCAGTCTCCAGGAGTCTTGGAGCCTCCTTTAGTGAGTTGATAGGGCAGCCTACACCGCCACATTTGTATGCCCTAGGTCCTTCTACAACAGCTCTCGTCGCCATGACTACACAGAGGCTTCCTTCCTCAGTTGCATCTTCTGATCCCACTATAGGCACACCAGCAGAGTCATAGGTAGCACCTATCCTAGCTCAGACTAGACCGCTTCAATGACACTGCCAGCTATAGAGGGTCAGATAGCCCAGAGCTCCGGATCAGACGATGATGGCACCCAGTTCCACCTTGCCCCTTGTACCTCAGTGCCTGGCTCGTCCGCTGTAGTCCCGCCGACCGACCCGTAGGTTTTGGTGTTTGACACCAAAAGGGGAGAGGGTTTGAGTATGTTAGGCTTAGGGGGAGCTACTTATCTAGGGGGAGCTTAGTTATCTTATTAGCTTATATTTTATATTTGGAGTTTTTTATAGCTTATATTTTATATTTGGAGTTTTTATATGTGATACACTATTATGCATTCATCGTGTGCTTACTTTCATGCATTGAACTATATATATGTGATAGTGATATCTATGTGACCATGATATATGACATGTGTACTCTCTACTTTGAATTATTTATATGTCATATCACTTGTGTTATGCTCATTTGCGTTTGCTTCCACGTTTTACTCCGATGCATATGAGCTTTATTACTTGTACTCATGCTTATTTCATATATTTTGAGTACATCATATTGGCTTGGTTCATATAAGCTCGCCTAACCTTTTTGTTCTTATTGACAAAAGCTTATATGATCCAAGCATGTTAAAAACCTCAACTCTTTCACATACTCGAGGTGGTATTGTCATCAATCACCAAAACGGGGGAGATTGAAAGCATCTAGGCCCCTAGTTGGGTTTCGGTGATTAATGACAATACAAGATTACTATGACTAACGTGTGTTTTATAAAGGCAATTAAGTTAGGTCATGGTAATGGAGATCGATTGGGCAATGGAGATGGTCATGCCCCTACGACGAAAATCATTTCAGTTTTCAAAGGATGGACAACAAGGTTAAGGATGACTAGTTCTAAGTGTCAATTGGAGTTGGAGAGACACTTAGAGTAGTTTAGGACATTGTTTTTCCTTTGGCCATACTATTAAGGGGGGTATGGACGGGTAGCTTGACCTAGGTGAGTCTAGTGAGTTAGGTGTGGTACACACTTGTTAAAACTAGCGCTAGGTAGCTCCTATATATGCCTAAGATCCAATGGAGCAAACTTCATTCATGTATGATTGAGAGTTGGAAGTGAATGGAGGGTCAAATACTGTCCGGACACTGGCGTAGAGTCCGGTCAGTTCATTTGACTAAGGTGAAATCGTTCGGTGTGATCGGACGCTGGAAGGTCAAGTGACCGGACGCTGAGAGCCAGCGTCTGATTGTTTCCAGTAAGGTTCCAGAGAGGGTAAATCATGACCAGACGCATCTGGTCAGTGCTGACCGGACACTTGCAGCGTTCGATCACACTGTAAACCCTGGAGTTCAGGGTATACTGATTAGAGCGTCCGGTCAACATGACCGGAGCATTCGGTCACCCCGCAGAGGCACATAACGGTTCGTTTTTCAGCCAGTGTTATAAATACCACCTCCACTCGTGTATGGGGGTACTTTTGCTCATTCCAACAGCTGAGAAATACCTGAGAATTGCCATGCTAGAGTAGGATTGGAACTTAGGTTGTAAGTCTTTTGTGCGGTAGAACAAATAGAAACACTCTTTAGGCACAAGGGGTTAATTGGGCTAACCATAGGACTTAATTATTGAAAGAAATTTAGAATTAGCCCAATTCACCCCTCCTCTTGGGCATCTTGATCCTTTCACTCTCTTCTCACTCTCTCGACTTCCTTGCTCTGTCTGCAAGCTGCATGCGGGTTGGAGTTGACCTTACTCACCGAGCGAGGTTGAAAGCTCTAGTTTGGTTTTGGTTAATTGATGAAACCCTAAGTGCTAACCTAGTTTATCAAGGTGATCATGAGATAGGTAGCACTACTCCAAGTGATAAAGCAATGGTGAAGATCATGACAATGGTGATGACTTGGTGATGATCAAATGCTTAAACTTAGAAAAGAAGAAAGAGAAAATAAAAGGCTCAAGGCAAAGGTATAAATTATATGAGCCATTTTGTTTTAGTGATCAAGACACTTAGTGAGTGTGATCACATTTAGGATTGATAGTCGTACTATTAAGAGGAGTGAAACTCGTATCGAAATGTGGTTATCAAAGTGCCACTAGATGCTCTAACTCATTGCATATGCAATTAGGATCTGGTAGAGTGCTAACACCCTTGAAAATATTTGTGAAAATATGCTAACATATGTGCATAAGATAATACACTTGGTTGTTGGCACATTTGAGCAAGGGTGAAGAAGATAGAGATGAAAGAGGGTCAGTCTCGCTGTTTCACAAAGTGACCGGACGCTGGTCTTAGGGGACCGGCGCTTCTGGTCAGGCGTGGCAGTGAAGACCTAGCGTCGGTCTTGTGACTGGACGCTGGGTCTCAGACTGACTGGACGCTGGAAGGCAGCGTCCAGTTAAAGCCGATGTAGCAGTATCGAGATCAAGAAGACTGACCGAACACTCACTGCGTCCGGTCAAGGTCGACCGGACATGTCCGGTCAAGATTTACCGTCTCTGGGAGCTTACTATAAACGACCGGATGCTAGGGGTTCAGCGTCTGGTCACTTCTACCGTAGCGTTCGGTCATGTCTCGACCATTGAGATTGGCTGGCTGTGGTTGAACGCAGAGGGACACATGGCATGCATCGCGTGACCGGATGCTGGGGTTCAGCGTCCGGTCAATTTGACCGGAGCATCTGGTCACCCCATGTTGTGCTCAGTGAAGGGGTACAACGGCTTTATTTCGTGGGGGCTTCTATTTAAGCCCCATGGCCAGTTCAAGCTCATACTCTTGGCCATTTACATTGACATAGCAACCTTGTGAGCTTAGCCAAAGCCCTCCCACTCATCTCCATCATTGTTTCATCATCATTGTGAGATTGGGAGAGAATCCAAGTGCATTGCTTAAGTGATTGCATCTAGTGGCACTTGGCATTCATGTTTCGCTACGGGATTCACTTGTTACTCTTGGTGGTAGCCACCACCTAGATGGCTTGGAGCAGCGAGGATCGTTAAGCGGAGGTTGGTGATTGTCTCCGGCTCCAATTGTGGTGATTGTGAGGGGTCTTGTGCCTTCCCCGGTGGAGAGCCAAAAGGTAACTCTAGTGGATTACTCATGTCATTGAGTTATCTCACTTGTGGATAGGTTCTTGCAGTGTCCAATTGTGTGGATGAGGTTCGTGCAACACCTCTTAGCCGCCGAACCACTAAGTGTTGGTCGACACAACGGGGACTAGCATGCTGACAAGCACGTGAACCTTAGGAGAAAAATTGGTTGTCTCTTGCCCTTTGGTATTCTCTCGGTGATTGATTTAGTATTCATCTTATGATTGGTTCATTCCTCAACACGGTAGTATAATCACCCTACTCACTTATTTGTATTCTTGCAAACTAGTTGTGGTAAGCTCTTTAGTGTAATTAGAATTGAGAGCTTGCTTTGTTATTTTAAGTTCATCTAGTGGAGCTCTTTAGAGTAGTAAGTTTGAGAGCTCTTAGTGATTAGTAACATTGCAAGTTGTGTGCCTAATAATCATTGAAACTAGAATTGTGGATAGGTGGCTTGCAACCCTTTTAGAGCTAGAGCAAGTTTGCATTTCGCTATTTGTCATACTAATCAAATTGCTATAGTTGATTTGTAGATTTTTAAATAGGCTATTCACCCCCCTCTAGCCATATTAGGACCTTTCAAGTGGTATTGGAGCCGTAGTCATCATTTGATTGAAGGCTTAACAACCTCGGTGTCAAATTATGGCTCAAGTTGTGTTCAACCATGTGGGGGGCAAACCACCGTTCTTTGATGGCACATGCTATGATTATTGGAAGAGAAAGATGAGGATGTATCTTGGTTCAATCAATGATCAAGTATGGGAGGTGACCAAGAATGACTATGCTATCATTGATCCCGATGACCCCACCAACTAAGATAAGACCAACACGCAATGCAATACAATGGCTCTAAACACCATATACAATGCCATTGATTCCAAGGTGTTTGAGCAAATCAAGGATTGTGAAAGAGCAAATGAGGTGTGGAGGAAATTGGAGGAAACATATGAGGGCACACCGGCGGTGAAGAGTGCTAAGTTGTACATTCTCAAGAATAAGTTGACAAGCTTCAAGATGAAGGAAGATGAGAGTATTCCGGAAATATTCCATCGGTTGCAAGTGATTGTAAATGACTTGAAGGTCTTGGGAGAGAAGATCAAGGATGATGATGTCTCTTATCGGTTTTTGATGTGCCTACCTCCAAGATTTGAGATGTTGAGATTGCTAATCATAAGAGGAGGATTGAAGGAGATTACCCCTAACCAAAAACTAAGTGATGTCATGACCCAAGAGACATACCGTATGGAAAGAGAGAGGGATGACAAGGATGACAAGAAGGAAGAAGAAGAGTATAGCATTCAAGGCTAGCTCATCATCATTCAAGAACAAGGGCAAGTCCAAGAAAGAATCAAGTGATGGTGATGATCTTAGTGATATTGATGATGAAGCTATGGCCCTCCTTGTACGCAAGATAGGAAAATTTATGAAGAAGAAGGGCTATGGTTCAAGAAAGAGAAGAGATCACACCAAAAGCAAAGAATATGTAAGAAGATGCTACAATTGCAAGAGCCCCGATCACGCTACAGCAAATTGTCCCTACAATAGTGACAATAATGAGGATGAGAAGGAGAAGAAGCACAAGAAGGATAAGAAAGAGAAGAAGGAGAAGAAGGAGAAGAGAATGACCTTCCAAAAGAAGAAGAAGGGTGGAGGCTATGTGGTCACTTGGGATAGTGATAGCTCTTCAGATAGTGATGACTCTAGTGATGATAACAAGAAATCTATCAAGAAAGCACTAGCAAGCATCGCCATCAACAATAAGCCCTCCATCTTCAACACTCCATCGACATGCCTCATGGCAAAGCCTACCAAGGTAAAATATGATGTGAGTGATGATGATGAATGTGAAAGTGATGCTTATAGGAGTGATGATGATGACAAAGAGTACTCCAAGGAGGAGCTCATGGACATGTGTGAGCAAGTGCACACTTGCTTTGAGATAAAGAGAAAGGAGTGCAAAGAATTGAACAAGAAAGTCAAATTTCTTGAGCAATCTCTTAATGAGCTCAATGCCACTCATGAGAGGCTAATGGAAGCCCATGAGAAGCTTGGCAAAGCTCACTCTAAGCTTGAAAAAGCCCACTCCTCTCTCATTGAGCAAGTCAAGAAGGAGGAGGCCAAGAAGGAGCAAGTGATCGTGTCTTGTGATGTGAGACTAACATATAATCTTATTGATGAATCCTTTTATAAGCCCATTATAGTTGCTCCCACTAACACTTCTTGTAGCACAACTACTTCTACTTCACCTTTGAGTGATGGTCTCACTTGTGATGCCTTATTAATAGTGGAAAATGAGACTCTCAAGAAGAAGGTGAATGCGCTCACTCGTGCCTTAGGCAATGCCTATGGTGGAGATACCCGCTTGCTAAAGTGCTTGGGTAGCCAAAGGTTTTCTCTTAATAAAGAGGGATTAGGCTATACCCCCAAGAAAGGCAAGGCGGCCTTTGTCACTCCCAAAGTTAACTTTGTGAAGGGCAATGGTTGATTTTGCAATAGATGCAAGCAAGTTGGGCATGTAGAGCAATATTGCAAGATTAACAAGAACAAGCTACCTATTGTATCCTCAATTAAATTTGATTCTTGTTATATGCTTGTTTAGGGTGCCAATGGTGTGAAGGCTAAGTTCATTGGTACACCAATTGTGGGCCCAAAAAAGAAGGCCATTTGGGTACCAAAGACCTTGGTAACTAACCTTTAAGGACCCAATCAAGTTTGGATACCTAAAAAAATTGATCTTCTTTTGTAGGTCAATTATAAAGCTGAAGGAAGGCATTGGGTGCTTGATAGTGGGTGCACACAACACATGACCGATGATCCAAGAATGTTCAATTCAATCAATGAAAATAAGAGCAATGTGATTGATAGTATCACATTTGGTGACAATGGCAAAGGCAAGGTCAAAGGGCTTGGTAAGATTGCAATATCCAATGACTTGAGCATTTCTAATGTGCTACTAGTAGAGAGCTTGAATTTTAACCTTTTATCGGTAGCTCAATTGTGTGATCTTGGTTTCAAGTGCATATTTGGTGTGGATGATGCAGAGATTATAAGTGTAGATGGTTCTAACTTAATATTTAAAGGATTTAGATATGAGAATCTATACTTAGTTGATTTCAATGCTAAAGAAGCTCAGTTGACAACATGTTTGATCACTAAATCTAGTATGGGTTGGTTATGGCATAGAAAGCTTGGTCATGTTGGAATAAAATAATTGAACAAGTTGATTAAGCATGACTTAGTTAGAGGCTTGAAAGATGTCACGTTTGAGAAGGATAAGCTATGTAGTGCATGTCAAGCCAAAAAGCAAGTTGGTAACACACATCCTAAGAAGAGCATGATGAGCACATCTAAGGCATTTGAATTGATGCATATGGACTTGTTTGGACCAACCACATACACTAGCATTGGTGGAAACAAATATAGATTTGTAATTGTGGATGATTTCACTAGATACACATGGGTATTCTTTCTTATTGACAAGAGTGATGTGTTTGTAATATTTAAATCATTTGTCAAGGGCATTCACAATGAGTTTGAAACAACTATCAAGAAAGTTAGAAGTGACAATATTAGTGAATTCAAGAACACTAGAATTGATGAGTTGTGTGATGAATTTGGAATTAGACATCAATTCTCGATCAAGTACACTCTACAATCAAATGGCCTAGTTGAAAGAAAGAATAGAACCTTGATTGATATGGCAAGATCAATGTTGAGTGAGTACAATGTGAGTCATTCATTTTAGGCCAAAGCAATCAACACGGCTTGCTATTATAGCAACCGACTCTATTATCATCCCATGATGGAGAAGACACTTTATGAGCTTTTGAATGGAAGAAAGCCCAATATAGCATACTTTTGGGTTTTTGGTTGTAAATGCTATATATTGAAGAAAGGCACTAGATTGAGCAAGTTTGAAAAGAAATGTGATGAAGGTTTCTTGCTTGGTTACTCCATTACTAGCAAGGCTTATAGAGTTTGGAATTTGGCTAGCGGTACTCTTAAGGAGGTTCATGATGTGGAGTTTGGTGAAACAAATGGTTTCCAAGATGAAGATGAGAATCTAGATGATGTAAGAAGCACACAATTGGTTAATGCAATGAAGGACATGGACATTAGTGATATAAGGCCTAGAGTGGTGATTGATGTTGAAGATGACAAGAATCAAGTGCTCTCTAACTCAAATGTACAAGCTAGTGGTTCTCATGATCAAGTTCAAGCAAGAACTAGTGATGATAAAGTGCAAGATCAACAACAAGTGGCTAGTTCGTCATCTCAACCAAGTGATCTATCAAATGCAAGCAATCAAGTGCAAGTGCTTCAACCAACCAGTGTTGTAAGAGATCATCCCTTGGACACTATCATTGGTGATATTTCAAGAGGTGTGCAAACTAGATCAAGAATGGCTTCATTTTGTGAGCATTTCTCATTTGTCATCCATTGAACCTAAGAAGATAGATGAAGCTTTGAAGCATGTTGATTGGGTTAATGCTATGTATGAAGAGCTAAACAATTTTACAAGAAACCAAGTATGAGAGTTAGTTGAGAGGCCTAAGGATCATAATATGTTTGGAATCAAGTTGGTCTTTCAGAACAAGCAAGATCAAGATGGGATAGTAATAAGGAACAAAGCAAGATTAGTGGCTCAAGGTTACACTCAAGTTGAAGGTCTTGACTTTGGAAAAACATATGCCCTGGTTACAATATTGGAAGCAATTAGGATCTTGTTAGCCTATGCTTGTGCCCACAACATCAAGTTGTACCAAATGGATGTAAAACGTGTATTTCTCAATGGGTATATCAATGAGCTTGTATATGTTGAGCAACCTCCCGGTTTTGAAGATGAAAAGAAACACAACCATGTTTATAAGTTGAGAAAGGCTTTATATAGATTAAAACAAGCACCAAGAGCATGGTATGAGAGATTGAGGGATTTTTTACTCTCTAAGGGATTCAAGATGGGAAATATTGACGCCACTCTCTTCACCAAGAAGCTTGGAAATGACTTGTTTGTAATACAAATCTATGTTGATGATATCATATTTGGGTCAACAAATCAAGATTTTTGTGAGGAGTTTGACAAGATGATGGCAAGTGAGTTTGAGATGTCCATGATTGGAGAGCTTAGTTACTTCCTTGGTCTTCAAATCAAGCAAATGAAGAATAGCATATTTGTGAGTCAAGGCAAGTATATCAAGGGCATGCTCAAGAAGTTTGGAATAGATAATAGTAAAGCTATTAGTACACCAATGGAGACATGTGGAAGCTTGGATAGTGATGCTAGTGGCGACATGGTGGATCAAAAGATGTATCGGTCTATGATTGGAAGCCTACTCTATGTGACCGCATCAAGGCCGGATGTGATGTTTAGTGTATGTATGTGTGCTAGATTTCAAGCCTCACCAAGAGAAAGTCATTTGAAGGCAACAAAGAGAATATTGAGGTACTTGAAGCATACACAAAATATTAGATTGTGGTATCCCAAAGGAGAAAGATTTGAGTTAATTGGATATTCAGACTCCAATTATGCGAGATGCAAAGTTGAGAGAAAGAGCACATCGGGCACATGTCAACTATTGGGAAGATCACTTGTGTCTTGGTCATCAAAGAAGCAAAATAGTGTAGCACTTTCAACCCTCGAAGCGAAGTACATTTTGACCGGTAGTTGTTGTGCTCAATTACTTTGGATGAAGGCTACTTTGAGCGACTTTGGAATTAAATTCAAGCAAGTGCCATTGCTATGTGACAATGAGAGTGCCGTAAAGCTCACCAACAACCCGGTTCAACACTCAAGAACAAAGCATATTAATGTCTGCCATCACTTTATAAGAGATCATCAATAAAAAGGGGATATTTGCATTGAGAGTGTGGGCATCGAAGATCAACTTGCCGATATCTTCACCAAGCCACTTGATGAAAAGAGGTTTTTCAAGCTAAGGAATGAATTGAACATACTTGACTTCTCCAATATGTGTTGATGTACCCTCACTTATAAAACATGCCTCTCCTTCGAGCAATCCAAGGTAAAAGTTGATTGGCATGGCATACATCCTTGCTAAGGACATGTTTAGTGAATCTAGACATATTTCACATTTGAATAGGCTCATTCATGAAAATCAAATGAATTTGATGCTTGTATGGTACCACTATTGCTTGTATGCTTAAAATGATCTAGTGGTAGCATATGACATATTTGTGGGCTTATAAACCTAGTGTTTGATCTAGAAAATAAGTTATAAGTATTTAACTCAACATGGTATAAGATAACCTTTATTTGGAGGTGTGAAGAAGCTTGTCCTTGGATCAAACCGAGTTAAATATCTTTTGCAAGTAATCTAGATTGAACCAAATTAGGAAAGTGATCCTCATTTCACATTGATAATCCTAACCTATCTATACCTTAAGCCTTTATGGTCATTGATGACAAAGGGGAGAAATAGTGTACAAAGATAGTGAAAAGACAACAAAAAAACAAAGGGGGAGAGATAAGATATGACAAAGGAAGGGGATCAATTAAAATTTTGAGCATACAAATAGGGGGAGCAAGCTCATGAACTTGTATGGTGCATTTGAATGTGCATTACATATGTTTATTTGCATGGCACAAGTTTTAAAGTTTAATATTCATGCTTGTGTGGTGTATGCTAATTATAAGATTGGAATGATGAAATAAAAATTTAGCATGCATAGGTTATCTAATGATTTCATCTCAAGAGTTTCCAAGTGATATTGAGCTAAAGTAACTAGACTTATGTTCTTCTTATGGAAACTAGACCCGTACTTTTAATGTTGATCTCACGTTGTATTCTAGTTTTTGTGTATGTCTAGTTACTAATGGTGCTAAGGATGGTATATTAGTACACTCCGATTGGTATCACGCTTCAAAGGTCCATCACTTATACCTTAGCATCATTTGGTAGAAATTATCTCCTATATTTTTTATCTAAGCATATGTGTAAGCTACAATCTAAAATCTTAGCACATATATAGGGGGAGCAATTGCTACCATTTGGAATTCATGAAACTTGTCTATAATCCTTTACACATGGTAAATATGCTTGGGCAAGCAACATGGATTCAATTGAACTTTAATTTATATCTTTGTATAAGGGTTGTCATCAATTACCAAAAAGGAGAAGATTGAAAGCTCTAGTTTTATTTTGGTTAATTGATGAAACCCTAATGCTAACCTAGTTTATCAAGGTGATCATGAGATATGTAGCACTACTCCAAGTGATGAAGCAATGGTGAGGATCATGACAATGGTGATGACTTGGTGATGATCAAATGCTTAAACTTAGAAAAGAAGAAAAAGAAAAACAAAAGACTCAAGATAAAGGTATAAATTATAGGAGCCATTTTATTTTAGTGATCTAGACACTTAGTGAGTATAATCACATTTAGGATTGATAGCTATACTATTAAGAGGAGTGAAACTCGTATCGAAATGCGGTTATCAAAGTGCCACTAGATGCTCTAACTCATTGCATATGTATTTAGAATCTAGTGGAGTGCTAACACCCTTGAAAATATCTGTGAAAATATGCTGACATATGTGCATAAGGTGATACACTTAGTGGTTGGCACATTTGAGCAAGGGTGAAGAAGATAGAGATAAAAGAGGGTCAGTCTCACTGTTTCACAAAGTGACCAGACGCTAGTCTTAGGGGACCAGCACGTCCGGTCAGGCGTGGCAGTGAAGACCTGGCGTCGGTCTTGTGACCGAACGCTAGGTCTCAGACTGACTAGATGCTGGAAGGTAGCGTCCGATCAGAGACGATGTAGCAGTACAGAGATCAAGGAGACTGATCGAACGCTAGCTGCGTCCGGTCAAGGTCGACCGGATGCGTCTGGTCAAGATTTGCTGTCTCTAGGAGCTTACTGTAAATGACCGGACGCTGGGGGTTCAGCGTCCGGTCACTTCTATCGCAATGTCTGGTCGTGTCTCGATCGTTGAGATCGGTAGGCTGTGGTTGAACACAGAGGGACACGTGGCATGCATCGCGTGATCGGACGCTAGGGTCTAGCGTCTAGTCAATTTGACCAGAGCGTCCGATCACCCCGTGTTGTGCTCAGTGAAGGGGTACAACGGCTCTATTTCGTGAGGACTTCTATTTAAGCCCCATGGCCGGTTTAAGCTCATACTCTTGGCCATTTGCATTGACATAGCAACCTTGTGAGCTTAGCCAAAGCCCTCCCACTCATCTCCACCATTGTTTCATCATCATTGTGAGATTGGGAGAGAATCCAAGTGCATTGCTTAAGTGATTGCATCTAGTGGCACTTGGCATTCGTGTTTCGCTATGGGATTTACTTGTTACTCTTGGTGGTTGCCGCCACCTAGATGGCTTGGAGTAGCAAGGATCGTTGAGCAGAGGTTGGTGATTGTCTCCGGTTCCGATCATGGTGATTGTGAGGGGTCTTGTGCCTTCCCTGACAGAGAGCCAAAAGGTAACTCTAGTGGATTGCTCGTGTCATTGAGTTACCTCACTTATGGGTAGATTCTTGTGGTGTCCAATTATATGGACGAGGTTCGTGCAACACCTCTTAGCCGCCGAACCACCAAGTGTTGGTCAACACAACGGGGACTAGCGTGCCGGCAAGTACGTGAACCTTGAAAGAAAAATTGGTTGTCTCTTGCCCTTTGGTATTCTCCTGGTGATTGATTTAGTATTTATCTTGTGATTGGTTCACTCCTCGACACGGCGGTATAATCACCCTACTCACTCATTTATATTCTTACAAACTAGTTGTGGCAAACTCTTTAGTGTAATTAAAATTGAGAGCTTGCTTTGTTATTTTTAGTTCATCTAGTGGAGCTCTTTAGAGTAGCAAGTTCGAGAGCTCTTAGTGAGTAGTAACATTGCAAGTTGTGTGCCTAGTAATTATTGAAACTAGAATTGTTGGATAGGTGGCTTACAACCCTTTTAGAGTTAGAGCAAGTTTGCATTTCGCTATTCGTCATACTAATCAAATTGCTCTAGTTGATTTGTAGATTTTTAAATAGGCTATTCACCCCCCTCTAGCCATATTAGGACCATTCAGAGGTGAGCAGCTCATGAGCATCCCCTTGCTCTCCTCTCTTCTTCCGTGATCTTCTTCCTGCTCCTCTCCTTCCAACCCGAGTTGCCCACAAGCTCCACGAGCTCAGCCATGGCGTTCACCCATGAAGCAAGAAGAACACTCGTAGCTTTCTCTCTCCCATCCCATGCATGTGTATATGACGTGTGGGCCCTGAGCAACAACACATGTAAAAGAACCATGCCAAACACCCACGTGAAGACCAAAGAATATTCCCTAATCACGCATTAGTCTTTTTCCGCGTGATTAAATTGCGGCCACCTCGCACAACCAAATTCCAAATCCGATTCCATCGATTCTTCTTCTTAAATTCATCTAAAATCAAACTCTATCTCTCATATAAATTTCACGATTTTTAGAGCTCGTTTGAATTTATGTGAATATTTATTTGTGTTTGTTTGCCTGTTTTGATCGTTGCGTGCTTTTAACTGACGGAGTGAATGAGCCAGAGAACGAGGATGTTGGAGGCCAGTATCGTGAGTTCGAGGCCATACCTGAGATCTCGGACTGCCAACAGGAGTTTGTCGAGGAGGCCGATGGAGGAACGATGAGGGATCGTGGGATCAACTAGAGTAGCTAAAAGATGATGCTATGGTGACCATGTCACAGAAATGAAATGCTAACTTTTGGTTATATTTTATCAAGGCAAGCCCCAGTGTATAACCTCTACTTTTCTGCAGTTTAAATTATATTTGTGCATTAAGTTGTAAAGAGTTGAATGAAACCCACTTGCATATATATATCTTTATCCTATGAGTCTTACTAGTATGATAGGATCGGATAGATTGCTATGCTACAGGAATCGGTAGAAGTCGAGTGATTGCCTGTCACTCGCGAGATATAGGAAATATATTACTATATCACTATCACTTAGACAATATAAATGGTGGAAAGAAAAAATAGTGATCAGGCAGGGATATGATTTGGGTATTGGTGGGTGTAAGAGGTTGTGTCACCGTGGACGCGGGGCATGGCTTGGTTACACTGCTTTCCCTGTCTGTGTCGGTTAAGGACCGGTCGTTGCATAAGCCATCGAGGCAAGTCACAAATTTATTATCTTGAGCACATACTTGTGTATGGGTGCTTGAAAGACTTGTTGCTCTCTTGTCGTGGGTTCTGGCTCTTTTTGGACCGACTGTCAGAGTTTTATTTTGGTGGAGGAGGTCCTTACACCGCATTGAGTCCTGGACTCAGAGGCGAGGGCTTGGAGTCCCAGTTTGGACGGAGACCTAGGACCCTAGGATAGGAGGGTGATGGGTTGGTCCTGCTTGTGCCTTAGGTATAAGCGGGGCATGTGTTTTCGGGGTACCCAGCTAGGGACACTGATTCGTGAATCGCCGCTGAGTCGGTACGGCTTCTTTCGTACCTAGCACCGTAGTAAGAACTGAAAGATAAAAGATAAAATAGAAAAAGGAAATCTGATTGCTTACCACATGTTTGAAAGTAGCACATGTGCTTACATAGAATAGTTAGTTAATGAACTAATGCGGCTATTAATGAAAATTGAATATAAGGACACACTTTTAGTAATGCTTCTGCAGATGCAATAAACCCACAAGCCAGATAGCCTTGCATATCCTTGGAGTCTTTTCTTTCCTCTTGTCGAGTAAGTCTTGCTGAGTACAATTGATTACTTAGAGTTTTATTTCTCCTGTTGTAGGTGACAGGTGGATGCTAGAGCTGACCCTTGTGTGTGGATACCTTCTGGTGGGCTCAGCAAGGATTCCTCTACGCTACAATCATAGTTGTTATTTATAACTCTCACCAAATATTTTTATAAATGAAAATTTCATAATCTGTTGTCGTAGTTTATATATCAATACTTCATCATGTCATAATTATATATTTATTTCCGCTGTAATTCTAATCACATGTTTATATTCCGTTGTTCAAGTAAACTGTTTATAACTCTAATAATATGATTATATTCTGCTATTATAATAATAAATATTATACTCTGATGTTGTATTAAAAGTGATGTAAGAAATGGTTAAGAATGATGTAAGATTTATTCTCTCATTTGTGATCCTGATGGAAAAATATGGATTTTTGGGTTCTCCCCTGGGGTGTGCTCGACGAAACTGAGTAATTTGGTGTTCTCCTTTGGGTGCTTAGTGTCTAATAGAAGACGAGTACTTCTGGGAGGTATTAGATTAGGCAGTTCTGCTATAGCCACCTAGACGGCTTAGAGCAGCGAGGATCGTCGAGCGGAGGTTGGTGATTGTCTCCGGCTCCGATCGTGGTGATTGTGAGAGGTTCTTGACCTTTTTCCGGCGAAGAGCTAAAAGGTACTCTAGTGAATTGCTCGTGGCTTATGTGATCCTCGTCTTGTATTGATTGTGCGGCACTCTATTGAGGGTTTGGCGTGTGATGCCAATTAGCACGTGAACTTCTAAGTGAGTAAATCGCCACAACGAGGACTAGCTTGTCGGCAAGCAAGTGAACTTCGATAAAAAATCATTGTGTCATCATTTGATTCCGAGGTGATTGGTCTTCATTGGTATTCATCCTTGTGATTGATTGGTTCACTCCTCGACACGGTGGTATAACTATCTTTCTCACTCTCTTTACAATACCGTAAATTAGTTGTCAGGCTCTTTAGTGTAACTAGTTGTGAGAGCTTGTTAGTTTGGTTAGTCTGGCTCTTTAGTTAGCATTTGAGAGCGCACTAACTTAGTGTAGTGACATAGCTATTGTGTGGATAGAAACTATATAAACCAGAATTATGGTAGATGGCTTGCAATTTTAGTAGGCTAGCACAATACTTGCTTCGCCTTATAATTATCTAACCGGTTTGCTAAGTATTGTTGTAGAAAATTTTAATAGGCTATTCACCCCCCTCTAGCCATTAGAACCTTTCACGCGCTCGCCTTGCCCCTGCCTCCTCACCGCCTGAGGCTGCACCTGCTCGACCGCACTACCACCTCCACTGCGGGTGTCGCTCGCCGGGGGCAGCGCAGCCGCTCGCCCGCTGCCCTCCTCCTCCACCGCGACCGCATTGCCCCATTGTGCCATGGTCTGCCAGCTCGTTGACTAGGTTTTACTGAAAGCACATGTTACAAGCGTATGTTTCAAGTGTTTCAGATGTTTCAGAGATATGTTGCAAGTGTTTTATATGAATGTTGCAGAAGTAGATCGTGATGTTGCATATGTTGCAATGCCTATACACGTATGTTGTAAGTGTCCGTTCCAAATGTTTCATCTGTTTTTTTAGAAGTATGTTGCAAGTGTGCTTATTTGGATGTTGCATATATTTCACACATATATTGAAAATATTTTATCTGGATGTTGTATATGTTTTAGAGTGGGTTTTTAAGTGTTTTCAGGGTCTTAACAAGTGTTTCAAACGTGTGTTTTATCTATCTTCATATGTATGATGCAAATATTTAATCAGGATGTTTCATAAGTAGATCGGGTGTTGTACATATTGCAATAACGCAGATGATTGACGGATAGCGTCTTATCGCAGGGCTTTGGCTTTTATCTCATGCCTTCTTCTCACGTAAGGATGGCAACGGATTGGGTTTGGGGCGGATATCCGTGGGTTTCGGGTTCTGCGGGTTCGGGTTTGGGGATGGTTTTTCACCCATGGTTTTCGGGTTCGGGGCCCCGAAACCAATCGGATTCGGTTTCGGGTTTGATTTTTCACCCGTGGATATCCAATGGATATCCGAAATAAATCATTTGGAATTAAAACTCATGTTTTATAATATACTAATAACAATTTGTTTACTTAGATTATTAAATTTATTTAAAGTTGACTCATGAAAATATTTATTATTTGTTGCCTCTTGTTTATACATGTGAATATGTGTATATATATCCGCGGATTTCGGGTATTCATTCGGGTTTCGGGTATCCGCGGGTTTGGTTTTGGTGATGGATTTCCACCCGAATCGGTTTTCGGGGCGGATTTGGGTTTCGATTTCGGGTTTCGGTTTTGGGTGCACGGAGACTCCACCCGATCCGAACCCGACCCGTTGCCATCCTTATTCTCACGGCGCGTCTCGGCTTGCCCTCTCCTCCATTCCCTTTTCTCTATCTCACGACGGGGAAACAGAGGGGCACATACGGCCCCGTGTGTGGGTGGACGGTGTGGGTGGGGCGAGTCATCTAGGCAACGCGGAATCCGAGCGGACGGGGCGTACTGCGGGGAAGAGGAGCCAGCGGAAACGAAGAGCAGCCTTGCCATGGACGTCCATAAGCGCGTGTCCATCCGGACATCCGGTCGCCAGGAGTACCGTATTTTTTATGGGACGGAGAAAGTATGGCCCACATCTGACGACACGTCTCGGTCTCTCTCAGCCTGCTGCGCAAAAAGGGCGCGCGTAACGGCGAACCAGAGTCCAGGGTAGCGTTGCGTCGGAGCCCCCAGTATCGGTCGACGATCGATCGACCCGCCACCGCACCGCACCGCACCGGCAGCACGACCACCCTTCAAGGCCCCTGGTCCCGGTCCCCGAGCGAAACGGTCTCGTCCATCGTCCCTTCCCGAGCCAAGCACACTGCACACCGCCACCCACCAGTAAGCGCCCGGTGTCGCATGCCTCGCTCACTCGCCGGCGGTGACCTTGCCGTACCGGAGATGGCGCAGCCGTACATGAAGAAGGACGACGACGACGAAGACGGTTAGCCGCCTCTCCTCCACCCTCCCCCGCTAAACCCTACCTACGTGCCTCCTATTGCTTTCGCGCGGCTACGATCTGGGATTCTGGGTGCCTCTGCCCGTCCTAGCGTGCCGGATCTAGCGCGATCTCTCGTCGCATCTCCGCGATCCGTTGTTACTGTTGTCGTCGTCATCGGTGGTAGTGGTGCTGCGGATTTATCTGCCGAGACTTTGCTGGTTGGGCAGATCATTTGCGGGATTTGGTTGGGAATTGGGGTGGGAGCTCGCAGTTAACTGGATCTGGACTGCGTTTGTTTGCGGCATCGCGCGACCGACCCATCGTATCGGCCGGGCGATTCTGCTTCGCGTTATCGAAGTCCCACTTGCGAGAGCTATCAACCCAGTCAATCGAATCTGTGTTTTCCATCATTGGAGCTTCATGACTCACGAGCAATATTCTGGTTTAGATCCGTTCCCTAGCCTATTTGCCTCCTTCCCGTAACACTAGTATAGCCATGTTCCTAAGCAGACCCCACCATGCTTGAAATTAAACTGTCATCCCGTCTTTTTATTATGGATTCAATTCAATTAAGCTTGCAAAATGCTTCCAAGTTGTCTCATCTTTATTAACTGCGTGGATGTTTTTATCAGTTGAGTATTCACCATTCTTTGGGATCGAGAAGGGGGCTGTTCTGCAGGAGGCACGGGCTTTCCATGATCCACAACTTGATGTGAGACGATGTTCGCAAGTAAGAATTCCCTGCACTTTCTACCATTTTGTCATTCTTTACAACCTGAGTTTTTGAGACATATATAATTTGACCCCTCTTATTTTTGTGGCTTTCTTCTCTGCTTCCTGTCCTGTTTGGAACTTTGTCGCAGGTCATCACCAAGCTATTATATTTACTTAATCAAGGAGAGACATTCACGAAGGTACGGTAGTAAAAAAACTGCAGAGTAGTGAGTTGTGTAGTTTCTGTGTGCACACATTTGCTTAGTTCAAAGAAGCAAAACTGTTTGATTGGGGAGTAAACATACAGTGCTACATAATATAATAAATTCAATTGTGCATGTTTCTGTTACAGGTTGAGGCCACAGAAGTCTTCTTTGCAGTAACAAAGTTATTCCAGTCTAGTGATGCTGGTCTTAGGAGGCTAGTATATTTAATGATCAAAGAGCTTTCTCCATCGTCAGATGAGGTTAAATAAATGATGTTTTCAGCTGAATCCAAATTTCATGCCTTCTAATCTAATTCTAAGATGTTTGAGCTTTATGGTTGTAATAGGTCATCATAGTCACAAGCTCATTGATGAAAGATATGAACAGCAAGACAGATATGTACCGTGCCAATGCTATTAGAGTTCTTTGTAGAATAATTGATGGTACCCTACTAACTCAAATTGAGAGATATTTGAAGCAAGCTATTGTTGACAAAAACCCAGTGGTCGCTAGTGCTGCTCTTGTTAGTGGCATCCACCTGGCCCAGGTACTGCTATAATTCTATGCATATATACTGATCTCTTGTTTAAGGTTGGTTAACAGTATCTTTTGTGACTTTGTCTACAGGCAAACCCAGAAACTGTGAAAAGATGGAGCAACGAAGTCCAGGAAGCTGTTCAATCAAGAGCTCCACTTGTCCAGTTTCATGGTCTCGCTCTTCTTCACCAGGTATAATCTTGTTCCATTGAGCCAGTCAGTGTTTTCCTAGACGCTAAACGCTAGACGGTCGGTCACCCTTCTTTAGCATTTAGTCGGTGTAGACGATAAATTATATGGCGGTTTGCACTGTAGCAGTAAATATGCATACAAACACTATCGTTACATACTAAATTTTTAAATGTGACTCGAGACATGCACACAGTTGCACATGACATCATAGACAATTAGACAGACATAATGACATAGATAGTAGACTTGCAGTTCTCAGTTCTCACATAGTTAAATGATAAGCTGTCATTACGCAATAATATATTAGATATTAAGTTCTATCAGCAACACAAATTTCAGATAGTTTTACCAAGTCAGTTCTCTATCACCAAGACTGTCGTTTAAATGCCTCAACTAGTGTTTAAACACATTTAAATCACAGTTAAACGCACCATTTAAGCTGTTTTCTGACTGCTTTGGCTGTTAAAACGATTTTTTGTTTAATTCGCCATTTAGGGCCTCAACTACACGATACCCACAGTTTAGCGTTTACACGTTTGCAGACGACGGTTTAAATGAGTTTAGGCGAACACTGGAGCCAGTTAAATTTTAGAAGCACATGCAAGGAAGAAAACTAGCCTACCCCAACTTGTTTGGGACTTAAAGGCTTTGTTGTTGTATGCAAGGAAGAAAACGTATATAATTTCTTTCTCTTTCCGGAATTTGTCCTTTTCTTGCGGAAGTGATGGAAGAACTGCATTATGGTATATTGGTATTGGTGTGCCTTCTAGTCTTTTCAGATGAATGATGGTTTGGCAGATGGAACTGCGAATTTAACTTGTGTAGTATCAAAAAAGTTTCTCTGCGAATCATTGTAGATTGTATGATGTGCTTTGCTAGTACATTGCCCTCAAATTATAAGCAGGCAAGCATGCCCCCTTTTGAATAACACCTTGGTTATGTATGCGTTATTTTACTAAAGATGGCATGATAAGGATGCAATATCACTTTCATTTGACATTGGCACCAAAATGTATAGCTCTGTATCCTCCATTTGCTTGATGATATTCTAGGAGGCCAGTTTTCTTTTATTCCAGTTGAGACCTGATTTATTCCTTGAAGCATACTTACTGCTTATAGATTTGGTGGAGGTGGGCACAATCACGCATGTCATATGCTTTGTCGCATACCTGTCAGAAATATCATAGTTAGTTTAAAAGAGCAGGTCAGGCATTGCATGCTACTAACCAATACAATGCTTGATGCCTTTAGCTGTATTTCTTTGTGCTGATACTGAACTTCTCGGGGAGACTACCTTTTCGGTAAATAAGTTTGGGGGCTGTGCCTGTGGCTATTTTTGTTAATCTCGGTGATGTGGTTTTTGTCAAACTAATAGTTTCGGTAGTCAGTATTCTGTTCAGACGATCCACTTTGCATGAGTTTACTCATACCCTGTTATGGCCTTATGGGATTGCATGTTTGGTTCCATTTTACTGTATATGTAAAATTCCCTGGTAGTTTCAGTAAACGGTTAGGTTTTATTAGGGTGCATGTGGATAAGGTGTACTATGATATAGTTTCTATTCGCTTGTTACACTTAATGTTCATTTGATTTCTCCCCAACTTGCAGATTAGACAGAATGATCGTTTGGCTGTTAGCAAGCTAGTTTCTAGTTTGACAAGGGGATCTGTCCGTTCTCCTCTTGCACAATGTCTTTTGATTCGTTACACAAGCCAGGTAACCCAATAACTCATATCTTGCTCTATTTAAAACTAAGTAAAATATGGGAATTACTAAAATAGAAAGGGCAATTTACAGGTTATGCGTGAGTCAAGCATGAACACTCAAAATGGTGACCGCCCATTTTTTGATTTTCTGGAATCATCCCTCAGACATAAAGCAGAAATGGTGGTTTTGGAAGCTGCACGGAAAATAACAGAGATGGATGTTACAAGCCGTGAATTGGCACCAGCGATTACTGTTTTACAGTTATACTTGAGTTCATCCAAGCCTGTGCTTCGATTTGCTGCTGTCCGGACTCTCAATAAGGTTATCTATACATGGTCCTCAAGCTTAGCTGTTCAAAGTTATTCCCGCCCTATCTGTTTCTTGATTTACCATTATATTGCAGGTTGCCATGACACGCCCTCTGGCTGTGACAAACTGCAACGTGGACTTGGAGAGTTTGATGTCAGACCAGAACAGGAGTATAGCGACCCTGGCAATCACTACTCTTCTTAAAACTGGCAATGAATCAAGTGTGGATCGCCTCATTAAACAAATTACCAATTTCATGTCTGACATAGCAGATGAATTCAAGATAGTTGTTGTTGAAGCTATACGATCTCTGTGCCTGAAGTTCCCACTAAAATATCGCTCAATGTATGTGGATAGCTGAAAGAGCGTTGATTTTTTGCTTTGAAATTCCACTGCTTTGACTATGTCTTCTGTCTTTCAGGTTGAATTTTTTGAGCAACAGCTTGAGGGAAGAAGGGGGCTTTGAGTATAAAAAGGCCATAGTGGATTCCATAGTTACTTTGATCAGTGAAATACCAGATGCCAAAGAAATTGGCCTGCTTCATCTTTGTGAATTCATTGAAGACTGTGAATTCACATATCTTTCTAGTCAGGTAACTACCATTATTATGTTATTGCTGTTGATAAAGAATTTATTCATTAACTTCCAGTCTTCCAGCTATCTATGAATTAAGTAATCTCCATTTGTTGTAGTTATTTGATGTCCTCTAAAATAGTAAAATGCTTATGCATAGAAAACACTTTCATGGTTTGAAGTCATGGTTTTGCACCAATTGTGAGGTATATCTGAAAGTGCACATCTAGACGGCATAAGATGTTCTTTGCACCAAACGATTGCTTTGGGTGGTTTTCTATTTTTGTTCACTGCCTGTTCATGGTGCGCCTGAACCTTGATTGCTTCTGCTGGGTTTCAACTCTAGCCTACCCCAACTTGTTTGGGACTTAAAGGCTTTGTTGTTGTTGTTGTTGTGCCTGTTCATGGTGCAACAGAGACACCAGAGAGAACAGTTTGTTCACTGTATTCAATTCTGTTAAGAGTCCATTTATTGCTCATTTTGGTTAGATTTGAGAAAACCCAGTGTCTCCTATATTTAGATTTTGTGAGATTAATATTCTAATATAAATGTTCTACCGAACATATTCACATACCATTAGCAATACAAACAATATGTGGATTGAGAACATGCAGCAACTTCAAGTGCTTAAGTATTATCTCAATAGTTTTTTGTTGATCGACTGTGATTGCGAGAATTGGGATGTTTTTTTTATGTGTGTAGATTTTGCATTTTTTGGGAAATGAAGGGCCAAGGACATCAGATCCAAGCAGGTACATTCGCTACATTTACAACCGTGTGATATTGGAAAATGCGACTGTTCGTGCTAGCGCTGTCAGCACGCTGGCAAAGTTTGGTGCCCTGGTTGATACACTCAAGGTATGTCAACTTCTTAGATTAGTAAGTGTATTTTTATATTATTGCCTTTCCTGTGTATTTCCAGCTCATTTAGGATTTCTGTATTTGTGTTTCAGCCTCGGATCTTTGTTCTCTTGCAACGATGCCTGTTTGATACTGAAGATGAGGTAAGTTTAGAATTCTACTTGTTTTAATATGCTTTTGAGCACATAAGAAACTTTAAACAATCCTTCATCAGATTTGGTAGTCTTACTCAGCAGAGTACCTGATAAGATGGTGTTAACAAGAATGCCATTGGTGTTTGCTGTCATAGGTTCGTGATCGTGCTACACTCTATCTCCAAACACTTAGCGGTGAAGTTCCCATTGGTAACGATGAGAAGGATGCGAAGGACTTCCTGTTTGGATCTTTTGACGTGCCATTAGCCAACCTGGAAGCAAGCCTAAGAACTTATGTATGTTTAGAATGAGCATTACATCCTGCATACTTCAAATGAATGCATGTTTTTGCTTATGTCTTTAAGAACTTAACAGGAGCCTTCAGAGGAGCCATTTGACATATCTTTGGTGTCGAGAGAAGTCAGGTCGCTACCACTTAAAGAGAAGTCAGCCCCTGGCAAGAGGCCACCTGCTGCTGCTGCTGCTGTCGTTGCCCCTGCACCTGTTTCAACTGTTGATGCTTATCAGAAAATGCTTTCATCCATTCCTGAGTTCTCTGGGTTTGGAAGACTCTTCAAGGTTTGCGTACTGTTCTGTCTTTTGAAATTTAATAAGTGCATATGCTAATTCTCTCAATTTCTACAGTCCTCTGAACCCATGGAGTTGACAGAGGCAGAAACTGAATATGCTGTTAGTGTGGTTAAGCACATTTATGATGGCTACATTGTATTGCAGTACAATTGTGCAAACACTATAGAAGAACAATTGCTAGAAGATGTAAGTCTCTACATTCCAAGTATTTTCTTCAAGGACTAAATGTTAACTCACACTGAAGGTTTGGTAAATGTCTTTGCTTCTTCCAGGTCACTGTTTGCGTTGATGCCTCAGATGCTGAGGAGTTTTCAGAGATTTGTTTAAAGCCTCTTGCAAGCTTGCCGTATAATTCACCTGGGCAAGTTTTTGTTGCTTTTGAAAAGCCAGAGGGTGTACCTGCTGTTGGGAAATTTTTAAATTTGTTGAAGTTCACAGTTAAAGAGGTAAACATAATGGTGTTTCATGTGTATAATCTTCTCCCAGTATCAGACATTAATAGTAATATAGTTTGTTTTTCAATAAATGTAGTTTGTTAAGTTCTGTATCATATGGATTTGATTTGGAATTTTCTGTCCATGGCATATGATTTAGGTCGTCTAGAAACTCTCTGAACTGTCTGGAATTCTAGTATTACCTTCTTTGGTTCTGAAGAAGTTTTTGGGAAATATTCTAAGATTGACATGACTATATGTCTTTTTAATTTGGATCGAGAATGCTAAGACATGGGCTTTAATTGAATTGAATTTGTATTGTTCTATAACTAAATACCTTCCCATTTTGTCAGGTTGACACAACTACAGGGGAAGCTGATGAGGATGGTGTGGAGGATGAATACCAGTTAGAGGACTTCGAAATTGTTTCATCTGATTATATGCTGAGGGTTGCTGTCTCCAATTTTAGGAACGCCTGGGAAAATATGGACCCAGAAAGTGAGCGTGTCGATGAGTATGGACTTGGGGTTAGAGAAAGTTTGGCTGAGGCTGTCAATGCTGTCATTAATATCCTTGGGATGCAGCCGTGTGAGGTCAGCTTCCAATTCTCAAAAAAAAAAAAAAAATCTCTGGAAGTCAATTTTCCCACACATCATTTGGTATTTCTTGGAGCATCAGTAGTGAAGCTTAACCTAAGAATTTAGCACATCAAATGTCAGCTTGTTAATCTTATGCCTTGTATTGGGTGTTGGGATGATTAATATGCAAGTGGTATGTTTGGTTGATGTTCTGGGCTATGCCTATAACATTGGAATGATCTGTGTGCATAATTTGGAATATCAGGACAGTTATGTTGGCATTGTGAACTAGACAACTAGAGCACATGTTCAGAACTTTGTTTTTCTTTAGATAATGGTACTTGGATGGTTGCTAAGTGCTCCAGTTACTTTGTTTTTCACTTTTCAGGGCACTGAGGTTGTACCAAAAAATGCAAGATCGCACACCTGCCTGCTATCTGGCGTGTTTATTGGCAACGTGAAGGTCCTAGTTAGGTTGTCATTTGGACTGAGTGGGCCCAATGAAGTGGCAATGAAATTAGCTGTGAGATCAGATGACCCTGAAGTCAGTGATAAGATTCATGAGATTGTCGCCAGCGGATAAAGCGCAAGACATACAAATCTTGTGCCAAAACAATGTAGAGCGGGTAGATGCCTTTACACTTGGATGCTTACAGTCTTGTTTCTTCGTGGATATTCTCAGATAGCATATGCTGTAATCTTTTTTGTTTTTGTTTTTTGCTGTATGTATAAATAAGGCACAGTAGCTATTTTGGTACCTCAACTATTACTCGAGGCTCAATTTTATTCCTAAACTTTTAAAACGGTTGTTTAGATCCTCAAACTTTAGTTTTACGATCAATTTCATTCTACAACTATGAAGATGATCGTTTTAGTTCTCAAACTTTGCATTTTGGGATCAATTTCATTCATAAACTATTGAAGTGCATTTAACTTTTATTTTTAACTTAATTTTGTCTATTCAAAAAGAGAACCTTATATTTTAGGCACAATTTTATCCATAAATTATGAAAATTATAGATCTGCTATTATTTTAATATATCCATGTATTCTTAATGAATAAATAGTGTTCGATACAACTGTAATTGCTTCCGTAATATCATTTAGTTGGATATATATATATAAATGAATAAATAGTGTTCGATGTAACACTAAAAATAACAGCTTGAAATTATTAATGACCATGAAAGAGTTTTTGGATAAATATTATTTTTCTATCTCCAATCGCTGACGGTGTTCGAGCTAACCAGGTGCAACAGTACAACGTTCCACGTAGAACGTAGACAACGTTGTGATGAAAATAAAAGTTTAAAGAACAAAATACACTTTGATAGTTTATAAATGAAATCAAGCCCAAAACGCAAAGTTCGAGGAGTAAAACAATCATCTTCACAGTTTTAGGATGAAATTGAGTCTAAAAGTAGAGTTTGAGGACTAAAACGGACGTTTTGAAAGTCCAGGGACGAAACTGAGCCTCGAGAAATAGTTAAGGGACCAAAATGACTATTCTGCCTATAAATAACATCAGATATTTGTTGGTGTTTATTCAATACTGATTTCATGGAATATTCAGAATGGAAATGTACTTGTACCCTTCTGTGGTTTGCCTTCGTGCTGAACTGCTGATGAACTGTACGTCTGTAACCCTCTCCCAGAGGTGTGAATACGGGCCTTTTTTTTTGGGCGGGTGTGTTGTCTCCAAGAGTTCCTTAAATCCCTTTCTAACCTTTGGTTTTTAGCAAAATGAGAAAAACCCCCTCTTCAACAATTTCTAATCCATTCTCATAATTTTAGAACTTAGGAAAAGTCACCTCGTTTCGTGTAAAGTTACACGATTCTGAGGAAGGAGTGGATTATCATAAGCTCTTGAGATGACCTTTATTCCTTCCGATACTTGTTTAGAGTTATAAAATTTCATGTTTTTGGAAAGAAAACATTGGATACTCTTGGAGATGCTCTAAGAGTAAAACGAATAAACTCATCGCAACGGGAAATAAATAATCTCATGTGGTGACTTTTTTCGTGATAAATTATCTGCTCATTAGATACCTCTACGATCTGTGTACCTCCGAGGCTCCAATTTGATTTTTTTTAGACCTACTTCATATTTGGCACTAGTCCAGCTCATAGATCAATGCACGGTTCTGTTTAAACATATATTTAATCTAAAATAATACTGCCTCCGTTTTTATTTACACGTTATCAAACATTTGTATATTTGACTATCGATTTAAAAAAAAGTTATATAGATTCGTGACATAAGATTTATTCTTTTACATTTACTATATAAAAAATGCTTTCATAATATACAATTTATAGGTTGTAAAACTTTACCGGTTTTTCTGAAATGAATGGTCAAATATAGTAATATTTGACTTTAGATAAATCTAATGTGACATGTAAAAAAAACGGAGGGAGTAACACAAATTCTCAACCAATTACTTTTATTGTGTTCCCAGTAAGGCAATAACTTATGGAGCTAAAGAATAGAGACGGGCACCATTTTTTTTTTTGAGTTTGAATTACTCAACAATACATCAATCACTTGTAATATTTGCTTAAGAGGAAATGAGATGTGTTGTCATACACCTAACCACCTAGAGATAGCAAAAGAAAATGGCTACCCATCTCCGTCTTTGTAGGAAAGAAAATCCCTGTCACCTCTCTCCAAAGCTTGCAAGGGAGATTTGGGGAGTGTTTGGTTCCCAGCCATGCGACGCCACGCCATAGCCAAGACTGCTACACTGCTGTTTGGTTACTGATTAAAGTTAGGCAGCTACAACTTTTACTGGTTATATTTCCGCCATGGTTGTGGCGCCCGATTCTGCCGCCACCAAGTGTGGCGCCGCCACACATTGCATGGCGCAGTTTGGTGGGAAACCAAACACGCCCTTGATTCCCATCCTTGTCCCTACATAGAGGATAATCCATGTGCATTTGGTACATCACGAAATATAAATGAAAAATATCTAAACTAAGGGAAAATCAAGTTTTAGCACAAGCACGCAACTAGTGACCTATAAACTGGTGGGGATCCTCTCCCCGCGTTAATATCAAAAAAGAAAAAAAAAACTAGTGAACTGCAATGCACACATATAATTCACCAATCCCACTGTAGCATAAATACAAACTACACAACAGAGACATTATACATTCTAGTGATCTCTAGGTGCGTATATGAAAAACGCGCGGCGGATGAGGAGATCGGGGATGGAGAATGATCTCCGTACATGCGTGTAGACACATTTGATGTGGTATTTTTGTTTTGAGGCAGATACTCACAATGTGATGAGATTTACCGAATCACATTTGTTCTCTCCATTCTAAATTGTAAGTCGTTGTGGCTATATACCTAAATATGCATTGTCTAAAGTTAAAATACTCCCTCCATGTCATATTATATCTAGATATATAGTAAAATAGATGAATCAAAAAAGTCAAAGCGATATATAATTTGAAACGGAAGGAGTAACTTATAATTTGAAATGGAGTGACGAGAGGAGTTCTGCTGTGTACAAGAAAATATATAATTAGGTAACTTCATGCTAAGCTGTGTTGGCCTGCAGCCTGCTGTCTTGTTGGTATTCGCACAAATTGTCCCTCAGCCTCCAAAAAAAGGAGCAAGAAGACTGAAAGGTCATTAAAAAAAACTCCAACTTAAAAGAAGACCGAAAGAAAATGAAAAACTTCAAATTAAAGAAAAATGTTCCATTGCCGGGTTAAGAAAAAGGAGCAAGAAGACCGAAAGGGATTTCTTTTTTAAAAAACTTCAACTTAAAAAGAAGACCGGAAGGAAAACAAATTTTAAAACGATTCCATTGCCGGGATTTGAACCCGGGTCGCCTGGGTGAAAGCCAGGTATCCTAACCGGACTAGACGACAATGGATTTGTGTTAGAGTGAACCTGTAATGCTAGTAAACTATACTGATAGACGAACTAAACGCAGCCCAGCCGAAAGCCCACCAACCCCAAGCCGCCCGTTCTCAGCCTCTTGCAGTCTTGCTACCTGGCTGCCTGTCGCTGCCGCCCGCGCTCCTCTAGGCTGCAGTCCTTTTCTCCACAGTCCGCCCGCGCATTCTGTCGAACACCTCGTCCTCTACATGCTCATCCCCGCCTTCCCAATCCAGAACTCCTAAACCCTAGCCCTTCTTCCCGCCACCACCATCCATCCACAATCCACGCGGGCGATGCGGAAGAGGTAGTCTCCGGCGATGGCCTGCTGCTTCGTCCGCGTCGCTGCGGCGCCCCGCCGCCTCCTCTGCCGTGCCGCCGCTTCGCGGCAGCTCCCGTCGCCACTCACCGTATTCAGGAAGGTAAATGTTATCACTAAATCCGTTCTCCTCTTTTGGCGTGACGACTTGGGGGCGAAGTGTGTTTGTGGGATGCCCATTAACCCTAGTAGCACCAGGAAGTTCACGAGCCATCTACTGATACTTGGATTGCATTGCCATGGTTTATACTTTTATACTCAAGGTTATTCGATGTGCAAAATCGGAATTGTGTAGTTCGATTACTTCGTTAAGGTGGTAACCACATTATATGCAGTTTTGGACTGCCACTGATTTATTTTTGCTCATAGTTGCATAGCGTGTTGGATCTGTCGAGCATTTTTTTTTCAGCTTCAAAGTGATTGCTGTTCAAAGTTTATCATGATAACTTCAAGGATGCTAGCATCAATTAGCTGTTCTTAGTTTTCTCTTTAATATCAGGGTTTTCCGGAGCAGTCAGTTCTGCCAGTCACAGACTCGACTGAGTGTTTTCAAGGACCATCAGTGCAGAATACTCCACGCATTCCACTGTATGATGACAGCATATCCTCAAGCATATTGGACACATTGTCAAATCCGACTGAGGGTGTCCCTCATGCTGATCCTTCAAAGAGCAGAATAATGCTAGTTGATGGAACGTCGGTGATGTACAGATCCTACTACAAGATATTAGGTTAGTTTCTTCCTGATTTCTTCTTCACTGCACCGCTTTGTCGATCTGTGTTGCTTGCCTTCTGCTTCCTGTTTCTTATACTAGTAAACATTTAGAAAGGAAACAAAATGATGTCTATAACTATATACTTCCATCGGCAAATGGTATACTGGAACTGAACTACTGAATTGTTGGCCTTAGTTTTTGCATTATTTTAAAGCTGTAGAATAATCAAGGGTCATATACACAAAAATATAATGGAAAAAAAATCTTCACATCATGTTTAATTGAATAATTTCGTAATATAGATCCATTTATGTCATATCATTTACCCATAAGATGTGCAGTATTTGTAGGCTGACAGTTTAGCTGCTGGACTGCCTAGACTAAGCTAGGCATATCTGGTCTCTTGAAAATTGTCCTTGCTTTAATTTGTGTTATGCTGTTTAAAGCTTGTTTGACTAGCATCTTGTTCTTCTTTAGTTATGTTAGTGTAATCATGTCAAAGTTATGTCTGACAAAAGCTCCTTTACCTAAACCAAAAGCAACCGCTTGACATTGTTCTCTATTTTTCCCCCCTTCCTCATTTTCTCTGCATTTTTTAATTACTGAAATCTGCAAGTCATCTCTTTTTTCTTTAACATTTGTAGCACAGCTGCAGCACGGCCAGTTGGAGCATGCTGATGGAAATGGGGATTGGGTTTTAACTATATTCAAAGCTCTATCCCTGGTAAGTAGTATTGTTCCATAGTCAAATGGGGTCCTTGATCCTAAGAAGTTCAAATTCTACCCTTAGGTTTCTATTCCCTCCGATCCCAAACACAAGTTCATCTAGCCTTTTTCTGAAATGCACCAAATATAAATCCATTATAATTCCAATGCATTTTTTTGCTTCATTCTTCCGTATCTATCCCTACTTAAGTGCACACAGCACAGAGCACTCTAATCAATGCAATACACTTGCCACCCATCTTTACTGTAGTAATGATTAATGGGCAATATAGTCAATGGCTCAATGCACCTCTCACCTTAATTCTTATGCTCAAGTCCAAATGGACTTATATTTGGATCGGAGGGAGTATGCATTTTTACAGCTTTCCTAATTCATTTGTCACAAATAGAGTAAATGGACTATGAGCATCAATCCTGTCCTCTCTTTCTGTAGCAAAACTCTTATGATGTTTTGGAATTGTGGAATAGATACAGACTAGTTTACAAAGTCTACTAGCATGTATGTAGATGGCCATTTGACCATTCCATTGCGATTTTGGATTTGCTGGTAAGACAAAGGATTTGCTATGCACAGCTGACTGTTTCAGCTGTTTGGCATCTTAAAAGAGTTCAGTCTTCAGTATCAGTTAATGTTAATATAAAATTTACTTTTATACTTTCTGTTGTGGGTTCACATTTTTTTAGTACTCTGTTCCAAAATGGAGGTCATTTTTAGTTTTGTTGTAAGTGAAAATGATCTAAATCTGATCGAGTTGATAGAAAAATATATTAATATCTACAATGCCAACTAAATGCACTATGAAGACATATTTCATGGGAAATTTAACGAACTAATTTGATGTTATAGATATTGGTGCATTTTTCTTTAAACTTGGTCAACTTTAGAGAAGTTTGACTTAGAACAAAACTAAAATGACCTACATTTTTCTTTGAAGGGAGTTGTGAGGTGACAAACTACATATTAACATGTTACAACTTTATATTTAGCTTTGTGTGTTATTCATCATTGTGATTGTTCTGAATTCCTTTTGCAGCTTCTTGACATGCTGGAGTTCATTCCATCTCATGCTGCGGTATGCTCAGTTCTAGCATGGTTTCGACTGGCATCAATATCTGTTGTTTCCTCATAGCTTCCATCACTTATGATTTTCTTAACCCATTTGTAGGTTGTGTTTGACCACGATGGTGAGCTGTGCCCAGGATAATTCATATTTGAGTATACACATTCTGTTTAATGTTTTAATATTCATGCAGTGACTCTTATTGATCAATCTCTGCAACACACACTTGTCACATTTTTTCCTCAATAAGCATTGGATCTTTGCCATAATATAACGATTGCACAGTTGAACTTATTGAGCTTATTAATTGCACTAGACCAGCGTATTGATCCGCTGCAAGCTTTACCTTGCTATGTGATTTCTTGTTACCATTCACGAATTGTTTTATTCAATATATTTTCATCAGAGATGTTTGGTTAAATTTGAGATCAATTTATTTAGGGTCTTTATTTTTTGGGTGGGGTGGGGTGTTGGTTCTAGTTTTTCTTTTTCTCCTTGAATTTCTTCTTGAAGCTGAACATTCCTGGTGGATGAGATTGTGAGATGGACCTAGTATCTGTGCAAATTTAAAGTGATTCATTTCCTCAAGTTCTTAAAGCAACGAAGTCACCAAACTTTTCTTTTCAGGAGTTCCATATGGTCATTATACTGCCATGCCATCCAAAGAATGTCACATGGCAAAAGGTAAGAGTGTAAGATGTCTCAAGTTGATGGGATCATGGTAGAAGGTAATCTGTGGCTGTCAGTTAGCATCTTGGGGATGCATCAAAGATCTTGGACTGAGCCTCAATCCACGATTTGTGTTTGACGGCCTGGAGCCCTGGCTTGCACATAAGCAATGTTTTGTTGAACTCCATTCCTTGGTCAAGAAAGTGTTGGGTAGAGAGAAGTATGAATGGTATAGGAGTGTTGGGTAAACCAGTTTTGGAATATTGCATTTTGCCTTTTTCTTTTCTAAGAATTTTATGGCGCTTAGTTTCTTGGTTCTTATTATCTTTCCAGTTACTCTTTACTAAAGAAACGCGTAGAATATTGGAAGCAACAAACATACGAGGCATCAAGGGCATCTTTGATGCTCCAAGTTGGGAGGTCTTAGAGATACTTTGCTTACTCATTGGAAAGAGAGCATGCCAACACTTAAACTTTGATGTTTTCATCAGCCACTTTTTAGAAGATACCTTTGCTGTTGTATCATGTTACTCTCATCTTTTGAATCCTATAAAGAAACAATACCATTCTTTTCTCCCCCTTTAGGAATGACCTTTCGTCATATGTTGTACCCTGCTTACAAGAGCAACCGCACTCCAACACCTGACACCGTTGTCCAGGGCATGCAATACTTGAAGGCATCCATTAAGGCGATGTCAATAAAAGTAATTGAGGTAAAAATATATCAGTTATGAATTTGCTACAATCTGGGTAGCTATTTACTATTTATTAGTATGTTTGGGGAACATGCCATGTCCCATGTACCACGGAGCTGCATCTCCGTTAAATGAGATAGCTGCTGATATTTGGCATTGTCAAACAATTGATTCAGGTTCCAGGCGTTGAAGCTGATGATGTTATTGGCACCCTGGCTGTAAACAGTGTTTCGGCTGGTTACAAGGTAAACACTGGAGCCATTGGTCACTTTCAGTTCTATCCATCAACTGTTCATCATTGATAATACCTAGAATGTTCTATTCGAACTTGAGGTCTTGAAAAGATCTGACCAGAAAATTTACAACTAACTGGATCACCCATCCCCAAATGCGGCACCACATCCACCCACAAAACACCACAGGCATATAATATATTCTCATATATTTTTGGTCCTTATTTATGACGAGTGCCTTTTGGTCTTAAAATGCCCCTTGCCCCCTTCTGAAGGTACGGATTGTCTCTCCTGATAAAGACTTCTTCCAAGTTTTGTCACCTTCTTTGCGTCTGCTCAGGATTGCTCCACGCGGATCAGGGTAAGTTAAAATGGTTTGCAAGTACTTAACTGAATGTTTGAAATAGTTAAGTTTTATGATTTGGACATGCAGGATGGTTTCATTTGGAGTTGAAGACTTCGTCAAGCGATATGGAGCACTGAAACCCTCGCAGTTTGTTGATGTTGTTGCACTTTCAGGAGACAAAGCTGACAATATACCTGGTAGCCTTTTGTTACTGTTTTGTCCTATGATCCATGCCTCTTCTAACAAGTGATATCCTTTTTCCTTCTTTTTTTACTCTGGTAAAAAAGAATTATGTATGTGAAGTGGTGAGAGCTGTCTCACTGAGTCACCAGGTCGCGGGTTCGAAGCAGCCTCTCCGCAGATTTTGCGGGGGGGGGGGGGGGGGGGGGGGGGGGGGGGGAGGCTTGCCTCGTTTTTCCCTTCCCTAGACCCCACTCATGTGGGAGCCTCCGGCACTGGGTCTGCCCCCCTTTAATATAACATACTATGGGTTGGTTGGTCTGTTTGTTTCCTTTATATGAATGTAATTTCTGATTACTATTGGTGACAGGCAAGGAGATTTCATTTCTCTTTTGCACAAAGGTAACCAAGTACACTAGTGGCTATCGTCATATAGAAATAGTGCTTTCTTGTGCTGGATTGCCTTTGTTTTTCTAGGCCCTGTTTGGGACCACGGTCGTGGCCACGTGGTGCGATAGCTGAACCGTGGTTCCATGGCTGCGGTACTGTTAATTGGTCGCACAGTTCATTCTTGCAGTCCCGCACTCTTGTCGCTGATGCGGTGCTGCGTTTGGCACGATTCTCGCGGTTGGTGGCCGGGAATCTGATTATAGTCGGTTCCAAACAGGGCCCTAGTCTACTGTCGTCATAATCAGGAGTCCCACAAAGTGAAGATAAGATAACTACCTGGAAGAAGTTAGTGTGAAGGCGGTAGGAACTTTGGAAATAAAATAAAGACATCTAGTCATGTGCTCTTTGTTGTAGCTGTTCTTTATCGAGGAACAGATAATTTGACGATCTTCTACAGATATTCTTTCGTGCTTGTTCTACTTGTTTAGCTATTGGTTCTTTTGTTCTGTACTGCACTGTGTGATTGAAACTGTAATTTTAGCTGTTGAATAAAAACCTTTGCTGACCTATCAAATTAGCTATTAACCATACTAAGTCTATTTACCTTTTTAGCACAAATGCAATTTGTTCTGTGCCAATCTGCTTAGAACTGTTAACAGTGATCATCCATCATTCGTTGCCACAGTGCATCTCTCTGATCTAAATTTATCTTTGCTGGAACCTGTTGACCGAGATATGCTTATGATGTGATTGAAAACACTTTTATTTTCAGGAGTTGAGGGGATTGGAGATATTAATGCAGTAAAGCTGATAACTAAGTTCGGTACGCTTCTTTAAAAATCTTTGCACTTGTAAGACTAATTTAATCTGGGTTAATTAGTTTAATATTTGTATTGCTGTAGCAGAGTTTATTTTGTTATGTTTAGCTGTTGTTGGTTCAAATTCATTGATCTAGTACACATACTATAAAAATTGGATAGGTTTTAGAATCTGACATACACTCCAAAGTGGGAAGGTTTGAATCCATCTGTCTTTTGTAAATCACATGTTTAGCCTTGTCTGTCAACTTTTTTCTTAGGGAACACCAGCAAAGCATATCTGTTACCCTGATTATCTTAGGAGGTTTCAGAGACATAGCAATGATCTTTTTCTTTTTTTTTGAAAATTCTAAATAGGTTCCTTGGAGAATGTACTGAAATCCGTGGATGAAGTTGAGGATGAACGAATTAAACAGGCAATGTGTACATGATAACTCCTCCCCTTTGTTTCCTTTGTTTGCATGTATCGGCATCCACTTGCATCTGCACAGAAACTCTAGCAATGCTGGCTTGATTTCACTTCATTTTGTTATATGATGCCTTTGTTGCAATGGATTTGGTAAATGCATGGTCCTGAAAAGTTAAATATAATTTTAGTTCTTTCACTTGAAATTAATCTGGCATCTTTTTGATTGACATCATTGTGGGTTCTTTACAGGCTTTGATTTCTCACTCAGAACAGGCAATCCTTTGCAAAAGCCTGGTATTCTTTATTGATATTTCTGTGGATAGTTATTGCTTCGTTTCTAATTGTCAAGAGAACATCTCAACAAATTCTTTTCATCCAAACGACATTGTAGGCAACGCTGCGTTCTGATCTTCCTCATTATATGGTTCCTTTCAAGACAGCCAACCTTGTATTTAAGAAGCCACAGGTAACTTGAAATTAAAATTTAAGCACCATACCATTTTAGTTTCTAGGGATACTAGTGTTCTCATCTTATGTTCCTCCCTGCATACACTTTAGTTCTTGTCACATACTGCTTCAGGATGATGGAGTCAAATTCATAAAACTCTTACGAGCATTGGAAGCATATGCAGAAGGCTCCTCAGCAGACCCAATCATCAGAAGAGCAACCTATCTTTGGAACAAACTTAAATGATGATGACACTGATGTTTTCAGCGTTGACTAAAAAGGAATTTTACCAAGGCCTTGTTTAGATGCAAAAAATTTTGCAAAATGGCTACTGTAGCGTTTTCGTTGTTATTTGGTAAATAGTGTCCAATCATAGTCTAATTAGGCTTAAAAGATTCGTCTTGTGGATTTCGTCTAAACTGTGTAATTAGTTTTATTTTTTATTTATATTTAATGCTTCATGCATGCGTCCAAAGATTCGATGTGACGGGAAATGTGAAAAATTTTGCAAAATTTTTTGCAAACTAAACTGGACCCAAGGAGTTTGGATTCAAAGCCTGGTGACGTAGTGCTCAACACTAATGCCATTGACTTTTGTGGACTCGGCGGCCAGCCATACCCAAATCGCAACAAATTGTTGCTGGCATAGGTGTGCAGAAATGCATAAATCTAAGGTGCCGCTGCTTAGGCAAAGCAGCTCAGGTGTTTATATCACGCAACTTAGCTCTGTAGATAAAAAAAAATGCACAACATTGCTCCGCCTTTTTTGAGAAGAAAGCTCGCGGAATCCATCTGTTTTTTTTTTTTTATATCTCTGTACTACAAATTACAAAGGAGTTGCAGGCGGAGCTGTGGAGGCCAGAGCAGGGCAACCGTGTGGCTCAACATCCGACCATTCGACTATGCCTAGCAGCTTTCGTGAAGTCTAATACGGTGGTGAATCTATACGTACAACTGTGTGTTGCAAAAGCCTTCCGTCGCACACAGATGCTGTAACTAGTTTCCGGCTACCTTGACCAAGTACAGTAAAACACCAAACAAAACGAGCCGCCGTGTGCTGGCGTCAGTTCGCCTAGACACGGCCCCGCCGGGGATGTAGCACGAGCTGCTCTGCGGCAACTGTTGGCCCTGCGTGCTGCCTGGCACGGCGGCCGTGGTCTCGCAGAACCCAGTCGGCATCGTCCCTTTGCTCGGTTGCGGCGAGCCCTGCAAATTCAGATGGCATCAGTAACTCCCCTTTCCATCAATCAAGGGCAGCAGAGATGGCGAGCACTGATCTAGAACTGGAAGTACCTGTGCCGGAACCGGGTTCAAACTCGTCGGTGCCGCCGTGCTGCTGCTCTTCGCGAGCCCGACGTCGTAGTTCGCCGTCAGGTCTGTCTTGTACAGCCCGAAGGACCGCTCCGACTCGGGCCCCCCCTTGAGGTCTTCGTCGTAGAGCGCGAAGATGTACGTGTCCACCGACTTGCCTGGCGTCCGCGGCGTGCCGACCTGGGACTTGAGGTGCGCCACGAGGTTGGTGTTGTAGGCCTTGGCGTTGTCCACCGTGACGCCGGCCTCGTCGGCGTCCCCCTTGTACGGCCACCCGGTCTCGGCGATGACGATGTCCACGTCGCTGTACCCCTTGGCGTCCAGCGCCGCGCGGATGGCGTCCAGCTGCGCGTCGAACATGTTGGTGTAGGTGAGCCCCGACACGGCGTCGACGCGGCCCGCGTTGGGCTGGAACAGGCAGAACGCCAGCGTCTCCGGCCGCGAGTCGGAGGCGTACGCGAAGTAGGGGTACGGGTTGATCATGAAGGGCGCGCCGTTCTGGTGCAGGAAGTCCAGTACCGGGTCCAGGCTGCCGGTGAGGTTCGGGTGGAACGCGCCGGAGGACGGCGGGTCCGACGCCGACAGCACGGCCATGGAGTGCACGGTGGAGATCTGTACGTACAGTAGTTGCCAACTTGACTTGCTCAGGAACCGTCCGGCCAACCATGCGTCTCTAGAGGGATCACACATGTGTGACGAGAGGATATATACATGCCTTGGTGGTCGAGCCCGCTGGGAGCGCGGCGAGCAGGTTCTGCATGGCGGGGAGGAGCTGGGGCGCGAGCGTGGGGTCGCCGGAGTTGAGCAGCTCGTTGCCAACGGAGATGGCGGAGACGGGAACCGTGGTGGGGATGTTGGCGGCGGCCCAGGACGCCGCGGCGGCCGGGGAGGACGCGAGGTTCGGGACGGCGCCGTTGGGGATGCCCAGCAGGATGGAGATGTTGGAGCCCGCGAGCGCGGCCACCAGGTCCGGCTGTGGCTCGTACAGGCGGAGCTTGCCGATGGACGTGGACATGAGGAGGCTGGCCGTCGACGCCGGCGGCGGCAGGTTGTCTGCGATCGTCCCGTAGTTGACGCCGATGAACGACTGCGACGCTGTAAATAGTAAAGTTGCATATGAGAATCAAAGATTAGAGTGCACATGATTCATGAAGTGATTTCTAGTTACTATAAGCTGGCACACGCACACAAAACACAAATGACAGTGATTCGAATCGGATTTTAAAATTTCAAACAAAAACACAGATTTTTTTGGGGATGTGGCCAAATGGAAAAGAGCGTGATTTGTGGGGGCCGGCGCATAAGTACGTGGGAACGAGCAGTGGTTGTACATGTCAACGAGCCAACGATACGCACAGGTAGGCAGCCATGGCCTCTCTTTTGGCACCATCAGCTGTCATGCGTGCAGGTACCGCACAGGACAGCCACAGCCACAGTCCCACAGACATGACGGACTACCATAGCATTGGTGGCTGCTGCGAGTTTGGATTAGGTCCTGGTCTTTAGTCGGATCCTAAAATTTATGTCACATCAAATATTTAAATATTAATAAGGAACATTAAATATAGATTAATTATAAAACCAATTACATAGATGGAGGTTAATTTGCGAGACGAATCTATTAAGCCTAATTAGTTCACGATTTGATAATATGATGCTACAGTGAATATGTGCTAATGATAGATTAATTAGGCTTAATAAATTCGTCTTGTGAATTAGCCTCCATCTGTGTAATTAGTTTTATAATTAGCTTATGTTTAGTCCTCCTAATTAGCATTCAAATATTTGATGTGACATAAATTTTAGGAGAGCACACACCCCTTGCAGGCTGCAACTACCGACTACTCCTACAGTCCTACTACTCCAGAGTTTTGTCCAGGAGGCAGGAGCCGCTGATTTCTTTGCATTAATAATTGGGCAATTGGCATGCCCCTGCTAGATTCCCTGACCAACCGGTTTGGTGGACTCAGAGACAGTGTGATCCACGGGGTCAAAGTTCACCTAGTACTCGCCTTCTCATACCATTGAACCAATCCAATTTGAGCATAACCCACGCCACTATGCCATGCCAGAGGCATGAGCACTCCGTTTGAACTCTGAAGTTGCTTAGGAACTACTCGTCTACTCATGCTCCTCCTCCTTAATACAGTACTGACGCACAGTTGATGGTCTCACAACAGAACATGTGGCGTCTACTCTATTCTAAGTGCGTATCCACACCAATCAGTAGAATCCTGCATGGGCCTGGCATGGACTTGTGCACCAATTGACATGGCTTGGTTTCTGTGGAGCTCAGCGTCGCCTGCTTTGAGGGGGCAATTTCTAGGCGTTAAGAATACGACTGTGACATATTGGAAAGAGAAGCTCCAGTTCTCTGCAGCAAGGAATTTGCTGGAGAAATTTCATTTTCATGGTTAGCAAAAGCAGAGATCTCAGCAAATCCGTCCCACCCTTATAGAATAGCGAAAATTGTGCCATCAATCACCATCGGCTTTACACGCCACTTGGGGAAAAAAAACCAGCAGGAAAGTTCGGTAACTACCCCCACGAAAGAGTGAGCGAGCTACGTATGTGTAACGTGTAACGTATGCTGAATTTTGTGTCTCCAGAAATGATAAAAGCAATGTACAGAACGCTCAATCGAGAAACCAAGAAGTATGCCAAAAGCGAAGCTACTCTCAAAGCGAACTAAACTGAGTAGGCAACTAGACCACTAAAGTTTTCTGAGCACGATCTACATGATATGATAGGATTCAGTGTTAGGCTGTGTATACATGCCGATTTTCACCTTTTTAACAGACAAACTCTTGTAGCCTAAACAATCGATTCAGCTAACCGAGTAGAAGTATAGCAGTCTAGCAGACAATAATATGGATATTCTTTCATCCAAAAAAAAACATGGATATTCGACATTCAGTTTCTGAATGACGAAGAACTCTGAACCCTGGAGTGCGAAGTCTTCAAATTAGCAGGGAAAGAGATGGCACCAAATGAAACTTACTCGCCAAGCGGAAGAGGAAGAGCTCCAGGATCCCCAAGACGATCGTAGCAGCATCGTGCCACCTCCTGATCCCCATGCTACCGCTGCTCACTGCAAGTCTGCAACCGCCCTACGCAGCTACGCTCCTCCAATGGCTGGCTACCAGTGGCGAGGAAGAGACGAAGGCGCTGAGGAAAGCAAGGCGAGGGAGGCGGGGACGGGAGACGCACGCAAGGACTCGCGCCGTCGCTGGCTGCAGGCAGAGTCTTTTCGCCTACTGCGTGAATGAAAGAGGAAAAAGCGCGCGCGGCGACACTGTGGGCGTGGCAAGGACGCCAAGCGTTGTACGCGCAGTAGACCCTGGTCACCGTCTGCGGTCTGCCTCTTTTGCGCGTATATCTGGAATCTATCTGCCTGCACGAGCTGCGTGTTTCGTGCAGCCACGCCTGCTGGATTCTCTTATAGTCCTGACTGGCTCAGTTCGACCGGCCAAAAAGCAGAGCAGGGGGTGAGAGGAAAATGGAACCCAAGGGATCGCTTGCATCGGAAATCATGGCGGCAGTGCGCGTCGCGCTTTCGTCTTTGCAGAATCTATGGGGGCTCCGCGAATTATTTGCCCGGCCGGGCCGGGAGGATGTGCCATGTGGCTGCGCGCCTGTCTCGGTGGAAACAGTCGAGACGCGAGGACGTGATGATGATTCCGTCGTTGTTTTGCTCTCGGAGCTTCAGCAATCAACCTCTTCCAAGGTTTGCAATTATGTGCGTGCCATACAATACAACCATAGGCAGGGGTGTCATAAGCAGGGTTTTGAGTGGATGTTATGCGCGATTACGTTGTGGCGTCGGAGCAGCCACACGTGTAGTTATCGGCGCTAATTAATCGAGGCAATGGCAGGAGGGCATCAATGATCATACCGCGCGATGAGGTCAGGTGAAAAGGAAGACTCGATGCGCCAGGCAGCAGGGTCAGATGGCAACTGAAAAGCGCGTCTCGCCCGCTGATCACTCTCACTCCAATGGTCTGTGGAGCAAACCTATGGACTATGGTTTTGGGTGAGCTTGAATGCACATCGTGGGGTGTTGCTGCAGGCCGCAGCCATGATGACTGACGGATATGCACGAGAACCGGCCTGTGGATCATCGTAGACCATGAAGGTGGAGCTCGCGCGCGGCCCGGAAGTTTGCCCTCGGCAGCGCTGGATTGCATACACCAGTGGTCTTACTAACGACGAACAGTAATTTGAGCTCAGTTTGGATGCATGGTTTAAAGTTTAGTTGGCTAAGGTTACCGATTTTTTTATAATTTAGCCCTTTTTTTTTTGAAAGTTTTTCACAAATAGACCCCTGGTGGAAAGAATTCAGAAAATGGACCCTTAGCTCGACGCCATTGATGCTGTCGCCGAGCTAACACGTCTCGGCCCCAGCGTCCCTGGCGCCGAGGTCCTGGGCTCGGTGGATGACATGGCAGGGAGCTCGTTCGCGCCCCAGTCCCCTCGCCGGTTCCTGCTCCCGCGCCGCGCCCTCTCCTCGCCTTGGCCTCGCCCCGCCTTGCCGCCCTCCACCGCCGGCCTCGGCCGTGGCCGCCGTGCCTCCCGCGCCCGTCGAGCCAGACTCGCCGCGCGGAGCCCCAGACATCCCGTGTCCGCCGCGCGCCACCGCTGTCGTCGGCCGCGCCACCGCCGACCCCGCCACCTGCAGCGGCCGGCCGTGTCACCGTCGGCCCGGATCGTCGGCTTGACCCACGCCCATCGTCCGCTACGACTCCGTCGACGTCCGTGGATCAGTTGTTGGAAAGGTAAAAATTATGAATATGCAATGTACGTACTTAGTTGGCATTTGTTATTTACTAGTTAATGTGATCTAATGAGATATATATATATAGATACATAGGTACATAGATATAGTTAGATAGCTACTTAGATATGTAGTTACATATTTAGTTAACTAAATATGATCTAGCTATTCAGCATCAATGACGCCGAGCTAAGGGTCAATTTTCTGAATTCTTTCCGCCAGGGGTCTATTTGTGAGAAACTTAAAAAAAAACTAAATTATAAAAAATTCGGGCTAAGGTTAAGAGTTGAATTTTACACCACTTTAATTTACTTGCGTGATCTAATGATGAACTAATGATTTTTTATAAGGTTAACTAAACTTTAGACAACACTCTAAATAATCATTTGTTTAGAGCCTTAAAAGCTAAAGTGGTCTAAAGTTTATTGACTAAACTCCTTATAATCTAAACAAGGCCTTATATATAGGATTAACAACAGTTTATAGGGGTCAACTGACCCTACAAATCAGCCTAGCTCCACCCTTGCTTCGGCGTTGGGTCGTTATACATGTGTTACGGCCTACGGACGCGAGCACCGGCTAACTTATCATCGCTTACTTTTCTTTTCGTTCGGCAAGACCCTATTCTACCAAGGAGGGATCGATTTGGCAAACACAACCCCGTCTCTTCTTATCCATATTGATCAACCCAGGCCTCTCCTCCCCTATATTGCAACTCCTCCCCTATATTGCAAATATACATTTTAAGTGTTTCAGAAGTTTTCAGAGATATGTTACAATTGTTGTTTTTATGGATGTTGCAGAAGTAGATTGGGGATGTTACACATGTTGCAAGTGTTTTAGAGGCATGTTGCAAGCATTTGTTCAAAATGTTTCATTTGTTCCAGACATATGTAGCAAGCATTTTGATTTGGGTGTTGTATATGTTTCACACATATGTTGCAACAGTATGTTCCAAATGTTTCATCTGCTTTATTCTTGTGTTGCAGAAAGTGTTTTCATATTGCAAGTGTTTTATCGAGGCGTTGTATATGTTTTATACATATGTTGCAAGTGTATGTTCAAGATGTTTTATCTGACGTAAGTGTTTCATGTTGCACGTGTGTCATGTTGTTTGGAGAGTCACGGGCGCGGGGAGCGATGGTGGCACGCGGCGAGCCGCGGGCCTATGGATGTGGCGCGCGGCGCGTTGGGGGCCAGCGGTCGAGGTGCGATGGGGTGGGGTGCGCGTTCAGGGCGGGGTGAACGGCTGGGCAAATGGGGACGAGTCGAATCAAGGCGGACGGGCGCATTGCGCGTGCGAGGCGAGTCGTCCGGATGCGTGGGCGTAGCGACGGGGCGGGGTGCTTGTGCGGGATGGTGCGAATTAGCGGACGGGGGCAGGCTGCACGGGCGTCCGAAGGCGCGCGTCTATCTAGACGTCCGGGCGCTAGCCATGCCGAATATTAAATATCACTTAGGCTCATTTTTTTATGGGACGGCCCGGTGCTATCTCTCCAAACCAAATGGCTGGAACGTTAATGACCTCGTTCAATCACGTGTGTCCGCGCTGCAATTTTCTTCTGGATAACACTGGCATCACGGAATATATATAATTCATTCAAGTGTTCAGTTTGAACGACCATTGGTGCGCATCCAACTCGGCTCTAAGTCTCTAACACCAGTGAACAAAAGCACTGATGCCGTTCTCCAGAGGATTAATAACATATACAGTCAAATTGCTGATGTTTTTTTATTCAAAATTGCTGATGTTTGTGATAAGTGTCTGGGAAGGTTATAAGATTATGAAATAAGTCCTTTCATGATTGGCCACCCCAATTTTATTAAGTTGTGAAATATTGCTTATGAGAAGAAGAATCAAAGGATTTAAATTATTTCTATTTAAAACTAAGTTTACGGAACGCCGTACTATAATTCAAGAAATGGGGACTCATATATGCTGGTGTGTCCATGCTTGGAGGATCACTATGGAAAAAAATCATTATGAGACACTAATTCGTTCCTGGCTTTTTAAAGCTGATTTTTTCTCGTACAAGAATCCTAAAAATCATTTTGGTGAGCGTGTTAGACCGGATATTCGATGGAAAGTTCCGGTCATTCCGTTTGGAGCGGAGGTCTGATTGTGTAGAAGCTATCCTGTGCACTTTTGACATGAGGACAGGATAAGTACGTATACCTCTCGATGAAACTTGACTGAATTAGCTGAAAAACATTGTTCTGACTGAATTGTTGTGAGAGAAAAATACTGTTCCGACTAAAAAAACAAGATGAATAGTACAGATTATAAGGTAAGCCTGAACGGGGCATTACCCACCTCCCTCGTAGCTCTCTTCACCCACTTTGAAAAAAAGGCCGAGCATTTACTTCTCTCTACCACTCTAGAAGATTGACACTCGTGAGATTTGAGTTGTGGTTTGAGAGGAAAAGTTTGTGTTGAGAGATTTGAGTCCAAGGAGTTCATTACCATACTGTGTTGAGCATTTAGAGACTTCTTGAAGGTGCGGGTTTGAGTTTGTTGTTCTTGATTTCTTTGAATCCTAGATGGCAGGGGGTTGCCTGTTGCTGTTGGAGCATCCGACCATGTTATGGAGTGTTCCAGGCGACCATGTTATTGCTGTATGGTCGTTGTTCATCATGTCGTTGTTCATACTATCCAATCTAACCGGTATGTTAGAGCTTCACATGTTAGTATCTAAGATTGTCATGATTTATATGCTGGTTTTAATCTCACAGCAATCCGTCTCTCATTTCTACATGGTACAATCGAATAGTGAAATGCAACATAGGCCTACTTTGAGGAAAGTGCTAATCTGCACATGGGTTTGTTCTAATAACAAACTACAGACCGAATTGCACTAAGAGTATCTAGACAAGGAATTCTGCATACAACCAATTAAACTCTGTTCTATATATATGTTTATTTCAAAACCTAAAGGATACCTTAGAAATCTACATCTACCTCAACATATGCCCACCTTCCTTATAAAGAAAAAGAAAAGCATATCCTCAGGTTTACTCAATTACTCTTGACAAGCACGACCGAGCGACCATGCTATGTTTTTTTTTCAAAAAGAAAACATATGGTTTCTGCTCTGGGGTTTTCTTGGTTTAGAATTCCGAAAATTTAGATATGTGGCTTATGCTCCCCGTTGAACCAAATTACCAAGGTCATCGCAGCGGGATGCTAGCTTGGACACTCTTGTTGCCTTTATCTGGCCGGCTAGTGCACGCAAAGCAGTCAAACGCACTGCTACACGTCGGCATTGTTAGATAATTAGGCATTTTCAATAGCAATTTAATTTAGAAAAAGGCGATAAACAAAAGGTTGGTGACATCATACATATGCTTGTGTGATCTAAGCATGAACGTCATGTATATAATACTAACTAGCAAGGTTTGTACACAAGACCTTACTGGATAATGGAGAACAGAGACATCCAGCGGCAGAGCCGAATGCACTAGTCGATATAGTGTCTGTCGGTGTAGTCGTCCCGCTTGATACAGTGCAGGAAGGAAGCAGTGCCGATCACCAGAAACGTGCGCCGGTGCCGGGAAGAAGAAGACGTCGATGCGAGTAGTCGTGCCGCCAACGACACTCCCCAAAAACATGATTGCCGCCCTTCACCCGAGCAGGTCAACTCGAAGACGGCAAGCGTTCCGGAGGCTCTACTCATCCAGTTCCTGTGCGCGCAGGGAACTGGGACGGGGAGAACCAAAGAGTAGCAAAAGATATGGTTGTCTCGGAAGCAAAGAAGAAAATGGCTGACAGAGGAGTTGGGAATATATGCTCGCGACAGGGAAGCAATGAGTCTCAGGAGGAGATCAGGAGATGGAAGAGCTCTGTCCATCAAGGCTCAGCCAGCGGTAACGGGTGAATCTCTCAGGAGACGAAAGAGCTCTCTCCATCAAGGCTCAGCCAGCGGTAACGGGTGAATCTCCCATCATCAAGTCACCACTGATTAAAAACGGAAGAAACTTCCGTAATTATGCAACTTGATTGGCAAAACACGGCCCCGTTCGTCCGGTCGTCCGCTCGCTCGCCTGCCTCGCCTTGCCTCGCCTCGCCCATGGCCCGGCCGACGGCGCGCGCGCGCGTGGCACACCTATGTCCTTTCCTCAGCTTCTCAATATAGATGAACAATATTCAACCATATAAACCAAGTCAACGTCTAGTCAAAATCCCATACGGTATTAAACCATACATCGCACATTATTACGGGTCATAGAGTTTATTTGATTTATTAAATATTATATGGGACAAACCCATAATATATCAATAATCCCCACCAAGCTCAAGGGTCATAGTAAACTAGTCTCAAAACCACATTTTTTTTGATATACCAGTGTTTCGATGGAGACGGTTAAGTTGAACATCTATCTAGAGCAGTAGTTACACTCAGTCATAACTGAACAATGGACTATGCCTTGAATTGACAATTTTGTGTGAAGTAAGTTTCACTAAAGTTCTTAACTGGTACTAGGCTGCAAGAAGCATCCCCTCTATTTAAAGCATATAAGTCACACTTCACGGCCTTTCATGAGTATCTAGAGATTACACAAATCTCATAGATTGTGACTAGCAATCTAACTCATATAGGTGAGTTCCTTCTAGGATGTCCTGTAGGACAACACCCTTTCTTTAATAAGCCACTTGGATCACATTAAGGAATTAACCATCCTACCTTACAACATTGGAGAAACAGTGCATCTCAAACGATTCGGGCCTTAATATAAAGGGTCTCTCCCTCAGTCAACCACTAGCTTGTTTCATCATCCTACTTTACGGAATCTCAGATCACATAGAACAGGTTACCATTACGGAATGACTTCAAGTGGGTCTCAAGCCCAACTCCCTCGATGCACCTTCTATCATATTACGTAACACACCCTTAGTAAACTGATCTGCTAGATTTTTAGATGTATGGACATAGTCCAATGCAATTACTCTGGTGTTTCTCAGTTTTCTAGCAGATTTTAATCGCCTTTTCACATGCCTTGTAGACATCATGTTGTCCTTAGAACTGTTCACCTTAGTTATCACAGTTTGGTTGTCATAGTTCATAGAAATAGCTGGTATAGATTTCTCTACAACCGGTAAATCTATAAGGAGTTCACGAAGCCACTCGACCTCAGCGCTAGCGGTGTCTAATGCTGTGAGTTCTACTTCCATTGTAGACTTCGTTAAGATAGTCTGCTTGCAAGACTTCTAGAAAACAGCGCCACCTCCAAGCAAGAGCGCGTATCCGCTTGTGGCATACAGTTTATCAACATCAGATATCCAGTTAGCATCACAATAACCCTCCAGTACCCTCGGGTACTTGGTATAGTGAATGCCATAGCTCATGGTCCTCTTCAGATAGCGCAACACCCTCTTAAGAGCGTGCCGATGTGTATCTCCCGGATTTGAAACAAACTGGCTAAGTTTGCTCACAACAAACGAGATATCAGGTCTTGTTGCACTAGCCAAATACATTAGTGAGCCAACAATTTGATAATATCTCAATTGATCCTGTGCTATTCTACGATTTTTTCTTAATAGCACATTTGGGTCATAGGGAGTTGGAGAAGGCGTGCATTTGCTATAACCAAAGTGATTTAGCACCTTTTTCACATAGTGGGATTGCACAAGTGTTACCCCCACCAATTCCTTCTCTCATTAGCTTAACGTTAAGAATAACATCAGCCTCACCTAAGTCTTTTATCTCAAAATTATTAGACAGAAAATCTTTCACTTCCTTGATCACATTAATATTATTTTCAAAGATTAAAATATCATCCACATACAAGCATAAAATTACACCTTCTCCCCTACCATACCGATAATAAACACATTTATCAGCTTCATTCACTGCAAAGCCGGCTGATGTCAAAGTTTTGTCAAACTTCTTATGCCACTGCTTAAGAGCTTACTTTAGGCCATACAAGGATTTTAATAATTTACAAACCTTACCCTCTTGACCTTTTGCTATAAATCCATCAGGCTGATCCATGTAGATCTCTTCCTTAAGCTCTCCATTCAAGAAAGCTGTCTTAATGTCTATCTCATGAACGAGAAGACCGTGTGAGACAGCCAAGGACAATAGCACACGTATGGTCATCAAATGGGCAACTAGTGAGTAAGTATCAAAATAATCATCTTCTTCCTTTTGAATATAACCTTTAGCCACTAGCCTTGCCTTGTACTTCTCAATAGTACCATCAGACCTTATCTTCTTTTTGAGTACCATTTACACCCCACTGGTTTACATCCATAAGGACGATAAACCACTTCCCAAGTTTCATTAGACATAATAGAATTCATCTCACTTTGAACGGCTTCCTTCCACAAGTCAGTGTCAAGAGATGAATATGCCTCAGCTATGGTTGTGGAAGTGTCATCCACAAGATATATAATATAGTCTTCACCAAAGTATTTTGCAACCCTCCGTCTCTTACTCTTTCGAGTGACTATATCATTATCCTCCTTAGGAATTTCTTCATGGGTTTCAACATCAGCGTGTATTACCAGTTCGTATGTCTCAGGCAGAAAAATAGATTCATGACTAGAAGTGCTAGGTGTATTCTTCATGGGAAATTCATTCTAAAAAAATGTCGCATCTCTAGATTTCATAATTGTACCAACAACCATGTCAAGAACACCAGAGTTTATTATTAAAAATCTATAGCCTACGCTCTGAATAGCATAGCCGAGAAAGACACAATCAACAGTTTTTGGTCCAAGCTTTTGTTTTTTGTTTATTGGCATATTCACCTTTGTCAAACAACCCCAAGTTCGTAGGTAAGAAAGATTTAATCTCTTCTTCTCCCATTCCTCGAATGGTGTAATTTATTTGTTTTTTGTGGGCACCTTATTTAGGACATGACACGCTGGCAATATAGCCTCACCCCATCATTCCTTAGATAGTCCTGCAGTCTCTAATATGTCGTTAACCAACTCAGTTAGAGTGTGGTTCTTTCTCTCTGCAATCCCATTGGATTGTGGTGAGTATGGTGGCGTCCTCTCATAAATAATTCCATGCACCGCGCAAAACTCATAAAATTCATTTGAGAAATATTCTCCCCTACGATTAGACCACAAATGTTTAATTTTCTTCTCAAGTTGATTTTCTACCGTAGCTTTATAGATCTTAAAATAATGCAACGCTTCATCTTTTGATTTTAATAAATACACATAGCAAAATTGAGTGCAATCATCTATGAAAGTTATGAAATATCTCTTGCCACCTTTGGTCAACTCTCCATTCATCTCACACACGTCAGAATGGATTAGTTTTAATGGTGCCAAATCCCTCGTCGTAGCACCCTTATGAGGTTTGCGAGGTTGTTTTGATTCAACACATACATGGCACTTAGAACATTTGACCACATCGAATTTCAAAATTAAATTTAAACCAGCTAAGCAAGTCATGCAACCAAAATTAATATGACATAATAGTGAATGCCAAATATTTGTCTCATCATCGTGGCTCACATGGTTCACAAAATTAAAACAAGTGTCTATCAAAGACAAGCGGAACAAGCCTTCGCTCTCATAGCCTTTCTCAACAAAAGTACCATACTTAGAAAGTACGCACTTATTAGAGTCAAAAACAAGTTTAAAACCATCATGACAAAGCAAAGAACCACTAATCAAATTCTTCTTTATTGAGGGGACATGATGCACGTTCTTCAGCTACACCCGAAGTAAGCTTCGGATCGACTGTACTAACACCACGTACAGTGAAAGGATCTAACAATGTCTAGAGGGGGTAAATAGGCGTATCTAAAAATTACTACAAATGCTAAGTTCAAATCTGTCAACCACTGTCGGAAGTCACGATGTTTGGGTCAGAACTCCCGACGTTGTCAGAAGTTCCAACGCAAACGTCAGCAGTTCCAACGCCTATGTGAACTACAAAAGTAGTGCCAAATTTAACTTTGCGGATAAATAATCTTACAACTTCACTTCGTAGTGGTTTGGTGAAGATGTTGGGTCACTCTCTTGACGCCGTAATGCCTCCAAACCGTAGATCGAGTCCAAACCCTAAAATAGAGATTTTGGACACAAAGAGACAAACACATACAAGTAATCTCAAGTAATCTCAAGCAATCACAACAACAACAAGCACACGGGACACAAGGATTTATCTCGAGGTTCGGCAACCCCATAAAGGAGCTCCTACGTCCTCGTTGTTGAGGTGACCACTAAGGTCGGAGTCTTTTCCACCTCCTTGCCTCTCTCAAAGCGACCACAAAGGTCACTTGAGCTTTCCACTAAGAAATCGAAGGGTGATACAAACTTCTCAAGGCTCTTCCACAAGATGGAAGCTCTTGGGCAACGCCTAGCCGGCTAGGGGCAAAGCCCCAAGAGTAATAGAAGCAAAATCAACCGGCTTGACGAAGAAATCAAGTGCTCAAGCTTTCTAAAGTGATGCTCTCACTTAATCCACTCTCCTTTCACTCAAACCCTAAGGAAATCGAAGATTAGAGCAAAGGAGGAAGGAGAGGGATGCTTTAGTTGCTTGGAAGCTGTTCAACACGAAGTGAGTCAACTGGGAAATGGGTCCGTAACGGTTAGAAGTGAAGAGAGGAGTATTTATACTCCAAGTAAAAATCAACCGTTCAGATCTACGTCGGGAGTCTCGACGCAGATCCCGGGACTTCCGACGTTAGCAGAAAACACTGTTCACAATGGGTCAGAAGTCCACGGGTGAAAGTCAGTGTCGGAACTCCCGGCAAACGTCGGGACTTTCGACCCGCACAGTTGAACAAACAATCAGCACCACTGATGCCGGGACTCCCGGCTTGGGTCAAGTCAGTGTCAGAACTCCCGACAAACGTCGGGACTTCCGACGGTCGGAACTCCTGACGATTGTCGGGACTTCCGACGAGCACAGACAGCCAGCCAGTCAGAAGCATAGGTGCCGGGACTCCCGGCTTAGGTCGGGACTTCCGACCGTCGGGAGTTCCGACTTACGTCGGGACTTCCGACACTGTCAGTCATAGAAAAAATATTCTATGTGCTCGTGAAGTGCTAGAGTGTCCTAATTTTTATTTAATTATTATGCCTGAGCACTCTATCTTCCTCGGACCAAATCACTTTGCATCCCTCTTTATAGTGCGGCGGATCCTAAACTCAAAATCAAAATTAAAACCTTTGAAGAGCGTTTGAGTTCGTCCGCCTTTATAACTTCAAGAATTGAGGGATACCATTTTATCTTTATCAACTCTTTGATTCTTTCACAGGACTAATAGCTGCGACATATCTCATTTAGATCACAGTAGTCCCTAATTTGGATGTCATCAATATACCAAAATCCACATAGGGGGCAAATGCACTTTCATACAGCCACACGCGCCCCATTCCCCATCAACAAGGAGGAAGTTTGCCCGACCTGATAAGAAGAAAATAAAGAAACATCAGCACACACATATATATTTGCACCAGTATCAACCCACCAATCAGGTGAATGACAAACTGAAAGAACAGTAGGCAATAAATTACCGTATCTCGTTATTCCTGCATCAGTCTCAATTGTGTTTGCTGTTTTCTTGTTTGGCTTCCAACTAGCCTCCTCCCACTCTCTAGCATAGTGCCCAGACTTGCCACAAGTGAAACAATTTCCCTTTTCTTTGTTCTTCTTCTTTTTCTTAAAAGGAGTGGTAGACTTTTGTTTGAGTTCTTGCTGGAATTTTCTTCTTTTGGGGTTTAGGATGATTCTTCTGTACCACATGGGCACTAGAACTCCCCTCACCGACCTTCTTGCCACAGACATACTTTGCTCTCGCCTTCTCTTCAACATTCAAAGAGCCAATGAGCTCAACAATGCCAAACTCTTGTCTCTTATGTTTCAAAGAGGAAGCAAAATCTGTCTAAGTTTGTGGCAGCTTAGCAATGATACAACCTGCCACAAATTTATTGGGCAACACACCTCCAAACATTTTGAGTTCTTTTGCCAGTGTTTGTACCTCATGAGCTTGTTCCACTATAGAACGACCATCGACCATCCGGTAGTCATGGAATTGCTCCATGACATACAACTCAAAACCAGCATCAGACACTCCATATTTGGCCTCAAGTGCTTTCCACATGGCCTTACCAGTCTGTAGCAGCACATATGCATCTACTATGGAGTCTTCTAGCACGCTCAAAATTGCTGGCTTGAACGTATTATCAGCATGTGGGAACACATGCTCACCTCATGAGCTTGTTCCACTACAGAACGACCATCGACCATCCGGTAGTCATGGAACTACTCCATGACATACAACTCAAAATCAGCATCAGACACTCCATATTTGGCCTCAAGTGCTTTCCACATGGCCTTATCGGTCTGTAGCGGCACATATGCATCTACTATGGAGTCTCCTAGCACGCTCAAAATTACTGCTTTAAACGTATTATCAGCATATTGGAACGCGTGCTCCTCCTCAGGAGTATGCGGGCCAACAGCCCTAGGCTCAGCAACAAAGTAGCAGGGCATAGCAGTCAACCATAATATGCACCTTTGCCGCCACCTTTTATAATGAGTGCCCTCAAACACATTCGGTTTCAGCATATCCGCAAAAGCCAACTACCGAAAATTGCCTATCACATTTTTTATTGTTAGATAATTAGACATTTTTAATAGCAATTTAATCCAGAAAAGGCCATAAACAAAAGGTTGGTGACATCGTACATGTGCTTGTGTGATCTAAGCATCGACTTCATGTATATGATACTAACCAGCAAGGTATGTACACAAGACCTTACTGGATAACGGAGAATAGAGACATATCCAGCGGCAGAGCCGCATGCACTAGTTGACATAGCGCCTGTCGGTGTAGTCGTCCCGCTCGTTGCAGTGCAGGAAGGAAGCAGTGCCGATCACCAGAAACGTGCGCCGGCGCCGGGAAGAAGAAGACGTCGATATGAGTAGTCGTGCCGCCAACGACACTCCCCAAAAACGTGATTGCCGCCCTTCACCCGAGCAAGTCAACTCGAAGACGACAGGCGTTCCGGAGGCTCTACTCGCCCAGTTCCTGTGCACACAGGGAACCAGGACTGGGACAACCGACTGGGACAACCAAAGAGTAGCAAAAGATGTGGTTGTCTCACAAGCGAAGAGAATCAAGACGAGGACAACCAAAGAGCAGCAAAAGATGTGGTTGTCTCAGAAGCGAAGAAGAAAATGACTGACGGAGGAGTTGGGAATATATGCTCGCGGCAGGGATGCTTGCCTGCCGTGGCCTGGTCGCTGGCGGCAGCGGCGGCACGCGTACGCGTGTGGCACACCTATGTTCTTTTCTCAGCTTCTCAATATAGATAAATAGTATTCAACCATATAAACCAAGTCAAACGTCTAGTTAAAATTCCGTACAGCATTAAATCTTACACCGTGTATTATTACGGGCCATAGAGTTTATTTGATTTATGGGCTAGACCCATAATATATGCAAGGCATGCCATGCCAAGTTTGGTAAACTTCGCCACGAATGAAGTAGTAGGTGGCAGCCTGGCAGGGCAGCGAGTCCAAGAGCGAGCGAGGGCACCACCACCGACTTGGCCGTGTTCCATCGTCAGTTCATCACCTGCAGGCGCCATGGTTCAAGCAAAGAAAAAAAAGAAGCGTATCACCTTCAAGACTTCAAGGTCGGCTGTTCGTTGCAGTAGCAGCCTAGTGGAAACTTCCTTCGCGAATCGTCTCATCTGCGTGGGCTCGATGATAGGATCTGCATTGTCTGACCGGGTGTTGTTCAGAGTTCGGACAGACAGCATGGAAAGGTTGGTGCCGTCACATGCAGGCACACCACACGGAAGAAACCAACGCAGCAACGCTCGAATCAAACGCCCACGAGAAACACGGGAGTATTCCGTTTAACCGTTCCTCAGCGAGATTCGGTGGTCTCGTGGATGCATTATGTAATTACCGACGATTCAGCGTTATCTGAGCAGTGGAAATCGCTATTTTCCCTAAAAACAACCCTATGCTACCAGTGGGAGAAAAAAGTAAGGGAACATTAAGATGAAGATAAGACGTAGACCGAGTGTTCGGCTGGCTGACCGGCTGGGGCTGGGCTGCCCAGTTTTCCCACGAAAACACTGTTTATCTGCACAGTGTTTTCGAACATAATAGTGTTTTTTCTCGTAGGCACTACTATGACAGAGTCCGACTGCATGCGTGTGGTCACCGCCTTGCTATCTACAGTTTTTTTAAAACATGTGAGGACAGAGTCTAACTGCATGCGTGTGGTCACCGCCTTGCTATCTACAGTTTTTTAAAAACCTTTTTAAAAAATAAATTCCAAATCTAATACCGTTTTATTTATATATTTTCAAATCTAACCCGTTTGGCCGCGTCTAAATTTGTGACGCGGCCAAAACATGCTGCTGCGCCACATGTATCGGCGTGGCACAATCTGCCACAACGGACAACGATTTCCAAGGGAAATCCTTGGCGTGGCAGCACTGTAGCGTCACGCCAACCAGACTGACACGACAAGGTGCAACATTAGAAAAAATGTATCTTTTTCATATGATCTTGGATGAAGATACTTTTCATATGAAAATTGTAGCTCTCGACAAGATCTACAACTTTCTAGTTTTGATTTTTTTTAATTTGAGGTCATTAAGATGCTCAAAAAAATTAAATAAAGTTTTAGCAGTATATTAATCGCGTAGAACTACTTGTCATCTTGGAAAAATTGTATCTCTCTTATATGATGTCAAATGAAGATACTTTCTATATAAAAGTTGTAGCACTCAACGAGATCTATAATTTTCTAGTTTTGAGTTTTATAGTTTGAGGTAATTGAGATGCTAAAAAAACTAAACAATGTGTCAGTAGTATATTAATCGCGTACAAATGCTTATCGCCTTGGGAAAATCGTATCTCTCATATATGGTGTCAAATGAAGATACTATCTATATGAAAATTATAGCTCTCAACGAGATCTACAACTTTCTTATTTTAAGTTTTATAATTTAATGTCATTAAGATGCTCAAAAAAATTAAACAAAAATTTCAGCAGTATATTAATCACGTACAGGGGCTTGTCGCCTTAGAAAATTGTATCTTTCTTGTACGGTGTTAAATGGAGATACTTTTTATATGAAAGTTGTAACTCTTAATGGGATCTGCAACTTTTATAACCGGGATGGAGATGCGACGTTTCCCGTGTACCCGTGGACGCACATAAAACGAAGATGGCGGCCAGGCACGGGCGTGTGTCCGGCCCGCTCGGGCTCTAGTATCTCCGAAATAAAATTCCAAGCTGCCCACTTCCACACAAAAAACAGCAGCAGGTGAAAGTAGCATCAAATATCGATGAAACCTTTTATAAATTTGATTAACTAACTTATTTAAATTATTAATGAATTTTCTTCTTAGTGGAAGTTGCGCCTAAGGTGCGGCCCTCAAATTCCCCTCCATATATTTAGCTAGCTTTGGCACAAATACACTGGAGCATCCTCTGTTTTCTTTGACACGCCCGAAGTAGGGCATGAGCCAAACATGTTGTGGCATGTCGCAGCTGCGTTGAAGCAAGTTGCGGCAACAAACCAAACAGGCCCTAGATACAGGATAGGAACAAAAAAGATTTCAAGTTTATTAGACCTCGCCAAATTTACAATTAACAATGGCTACTGTTAGTAACTTTTTTCACCGTCTTTGGATTAACGTTTTATGTAAAGCGAGGATAAAAGTATAACTGATACAGTAATAGTGGGTTGGGGGAGCACCTTTTATGCAAGTCGCACCAGCGAACCCTCGGCTGTCAAGAGGGACCTTCAGCGTCTCTGAACGGAAGACCCCGGAAAAGTAACAACCGTGGCAAAGGTTCTTTGACTAAGGTTGCCTCTATTCTATGCAACTGCAGGTCCATCGCCAGTCATAAAGAGAAACCCCTATCGGATACAAGATTCTCGCAATGGTTGTTACCTGGCGAAAGAAAGTTAAATGGAAAAACTTAATTCAACATAGTAAAAAAATGATAACGGCCTCAAATAAAATAACTTAAAACTACAAAGTTGTAAATCTCATGAATAGATACAACTTTTATATAAAAAGTATCTTCATTTGTCACCGTACAAAAGATATGCTTTTTCTAAGGCGAAAAAGCTGGTATGCGATTAACATGATGCTGCAATTTTATATTATTTTTTAACATTTTAACGACCTCAAATTGAAAACTCGAAACTAGAAAGTTATGCATCTCGTCGAGTGCTACAACTTTCATATAGAAAGTATCTTTATTTAACATCATATATGAGAGATACGATTTTTTCAAAATGATAAAGCACTTGTACTATTAATATACAGTTGAAATTTTATTTAATTTTTTTAAGTATCCTAATGATGTCAACTTAAAAAACTCTGGAAAGTTGTATATCTCGTTGAGCTACAATTTTTATACGGATAATATCTTCATCTGACACCATATATAAGAGTAGGGCTGGACAAAATACTCGCGGCTCGTCAACTCGCTTGACTAGTGGCCGGCTCAGCTTGGCTCGACTCGGCTCGTTTTAACTTTTTTATGAGTTGAGCTGGAAGTCTAGCTTGCTATTTTAACGAGCGAGCTCGCGAGCTGCTCATGAGCTGAAACGAGCTGAGGCCTATCAGCCCACGACCATGAATCTAGAAGATGATGATGCTGACCTAGAAGTGTACACCTATTTTATTGGTATGTAATCCTTATTTTCAGCTGTTTCATATGATTTTTAATTTTATAATTGTTGTGGTACTTAAATATTGATTTTATGGATTGTTTTTCAGGGAGAAGATAATGATGCTGACATTAAATATGTGGACTTTTCTAAATTTATGGAGACAAGTAACTAGTTAGTATGCTGAAACTGGATGATCATAGATGAACTAGCTATGTTGCATGGTTGATATTTTTATGAACCTGATATGTATTAATTATGTATGATTACATAATGGTGGACGTCACCTTCTATAATTAATATATCATAAACATTATAAATATATGTGTCCTATTTTTTAGGAGCTCACGAGCTAAACGAGCCAGCTCAAACTCGATAACGAACCGAGTCGAGCTACCCTCTAGCTCATAATATTAACGAGCCGAGCCGAGCTGGCTCGTTAGCCTAACGATCTAGCTCAAGCTGGACCGAGCCAAGATGAGATGGCTCGATATCCAACCCTGTAATGAGAGGTACGATTTTTCCAAAGCGATAAGTACTTATACGTGATTAATATATTGCTAAAAAATTAAAAAAATTTAAGCATTTAGTGACTTTAAGTTAAAAAACTCAAAACATAAAAGTTGTAGATCTCGTCGAGTGCTACAACTTACATATAGAAAGTATTTTCATTTGACACCATATAAGGGAGATACGATTTTTTCAAGGAGACGAGCATTTATACGCGATTAATATACGGCTGAAACTTTGTTTAATTTTTTGACATCTTAATGACCTCAAACTAAAAACCTCAAAACTAGAAAGTTGTAGATCTCGTCGAGGACTATAATTTTTTATAAAACCATCTTCATCCAAGATCATATGAAGAATATACAATTTTTCTAAGTTGCACCTTGCCGCGTCAGTCTGGGAGTAACGCGGCAGGATTTCCACGTGAAAATCGTTGTTCGACTTGACAGATCGTGCCGCGCCGATGCATGTGCCACGCCTAAATCGTTGTTCGACTTGACAGATCGTGCCGCGCCGATGCATGTGCCGCGCCATGGACTTAAGGCGCAGCCAAAATGATTAGATTTAAAAATAAAAACGCAATGATGTTTTATTTGGAATTTGTTTTTAAAAAAGGTTAAAAATAAAAACAATTCTCTACAGGTGGAACCTACGTCGATTTACCAGAGGGATGTTGCACAATGGTTGTATGCAACACTGTCGCATAAATTTTTTTCCACATTTCACTGTCCCTAACAATTTGCGAACAGATCAGATGACCAGCGCTTTCGTTAGTTTCGCACTTTATATTTAGGAAAATCACCAGAGAAGCTAATTTTGTTTTGCTAGGAAGGTAAAGATAGATCCGTCCACGGTCCACAATATAATACTCCCAGTGACGAATCAACGGAGAACATCATTGGGGTTATCAGGGTCAGGTCCAATACATGACATACTTTCTCTAGAACTTAAACGGTGTTTTGCTGAAGGATTTATGAATTTTATCGGGGTGGTCGGACCCGATAAAACCCTCTAAATTCACCCTGAATACTCGGACTCCTACTATAATAGTGATCACAAACATCTTTACAACAAAGTGAAGATGCTTGGGGTTTGCCTCTAATAATAATTTCAGGTGCCTCTCGTGTAGACATGCCACAGTGGTCAAGTGACGTGTCCGACACACTCGGAGTCTGGTGATCTTCGAGTATCTCTCAGTTGCGTTCACTCTCTAGGTATAGTTGTAGATTTGTTCGTGTACCGTGTGTGAGGTGTGGGTGTGTATGATGTTGTGTGTATGTATCCGAATAGATTCTACAGTTGTACTTAACATGAGAGGCAAAAAAAAAAAAAGTTGAAGATGTTTGGAATGCGTGATAGAATTTTACACCAAAACAGTGTCGATTTCTTCAGAGATTTTAAGTTTTCATTTCTTCAGGGATTTTACAAGTTCCACGTGCATAGTAGTACTGTAGGTGTAACATTAGAACATCATACGAGATCAGCACCGTTGATTCCCTATCCAGCGGTACTACGCGCCCAACAGCAGGAGGGAGGATACGAGTTCGTCTTCCTCGAATCCCTCTTTCTTCACCTCCTGGCTGGCTCGCCGGCCTCCTTTCTTCCTCCTCCTTTCCGGCAATTCGAGGATAGTTTTCGCCGGGGGCGGCCTAGAAATCACCCGTCAGGTGAACCGGGAGGAGTGGTTGCCTGAGGAGGAGGAGGAGGAGGAGATGATCACGCGAGCGAAGCTGGTGGAGCAGCTGCGGGAGCACCAGATCCGGTCGGCCCAGTCCTACTCCGCCGCGCTCGCCGTCTTCTCGCCCAACCCCCACATCTCCTCCAGGTCAGGATCCCATCAACCTGCTTCCATCTGGTTTCCAATTTGGCGCGCTTCACTGTTAACTTGATGCGTAGGGAGTAGGAATCGATTTAGATTCGCGCTGTAAAGATTGTGTTGATATCATCCTGTGGATCTTGGCAGGTCCGCATGGGCCTTGATTTTGCTTTGTTAGTTCCGGTTGGGGGAAGCAGGAAAGGACAGGGATGCACGAAACGAGATGGATATGAGTAGTTAGAGAATTACTTAAGAAACATAGAAAACTAATCAATTCATGGCTTAATTTGAGGGACTGAAGATGAGCACTTGCAGACACAATATCGTGCAAAATGTTACTACTAGAAGACCTATATTTGGGGTTACTGAAATGTTTCTTTTGAAGATCTGAATTGTTGAGAAGCGTTGGCATGGATTTTTCTCTCTAAGTACTACTGTTAATCTCTTTGTCATGTTAGATTGCTAGCTGGGAGCATGCTATGTGGGTATAAGTTAAAAGACAGGGTTACTGTTTGTTAAGACAATACAATAGCTGCTGTGCTTGGTTGGCATTTGAGTCAACATATGAATTATTTTTTTAGTGCAACTTTGGCTAACTTAAACACTGTTAAACCATGCGTGTTTTTTGATGGCTTCTTCAGTTGCTGAAGAAATGAATTCTTTAACCTAAGAAGAATTAAGAACAGAATATATACCACCGCCACCTTTTGGGAAGAACTCTTTTCAGGCTTGCTCCTTGTCAAATTCCAATTGAGCCAGCTGACATTGATTCAAGTAGATAGGTACGACGCTAAGGGTAGTTAGGCCAGCCAACTAACCTATCTGCCCAAAGCTCCTGGTTTAAGCTGCGCCAAGCCTGTTGATCACAGGTTGGGCGCTCAATTTCCCCAGTCTTGGACCGCTTCTTCACTTAGATCCATAGACCCAGAATATAATATATAGTATGTTGGTATTCCTGTATAGGTTAGCACTAATAATCTGCATCCATAAGTAAATGTAACAGAGGATTTTCTAAGATGACACAGGATGTCATGTTGGAAACTTGAATCAACATTTCAAGGGCATTGCTGTACCCGTTTTGTTGGAAGGGGTAAAACTTCTCTGTTCCTGCAATGTGACAGCATTTGTCAGGTGGACACCTTGCTGTTGTGTCTCTCCTTTTCCATGCATGGAAATCTGTGAATATTGGCATGCATGGATAAGAAGTTATGGTAAGCTTAGGGCTGGATATCGAGCCAGCTCGGCTCGGCTCGTTAATATTACGAGCTAGAGGGTCAGCTCGGCTCAGCTCGGCTCGTTACCGAGCTCGAGCTAGCTCGTTTAGCTCGCGAGCTACTACAAAAAAAAAATAGGACACACATGTTTATAATGTTTATGCTACATTAATTCCAGAAGGTGACGTTCACCATTATGCAACCATACATGATTAATATATATTAGGTTCATCAAAAGTATCAACCATGCAACATAGCTGGTCCATCCATGATCATGCAGTTCCAGCATACTAACTAGTTGCTTATCACCACAAACTTAGGAAAGTCCACAGATTCAATGTCAGCAGCATCATCTTCTCCCTGGAAAACAATCCATAAAATCAACATTTAAGTACCACAAAAATTATAAAATTAAAATTCATATGAAACAGCTGAAAATAAGGATTACATACCAATAGAATAGGTGTACACTTCTAGGTCAGCATCATCATCTTCTGGATTCATGGTCGTGGGCTGATAGGCCTCAGCACGTGAGCAGCTCGCGAGCTGGCTCGTTAAAATAGCGAGCTAGACTTCCAGCTCAACTTGTGAAAAAGTTAAAACGAGCCGAGCCGGCCACGAGTCGAGCGAGTTGGCGAGCCGCGAGTATTTTGTCCAGCCCTAGGTAAGCTATGCTAAGTCTATGATCTTGCTAGATATAAGCAACCATGATGCCACATGAGGCCACCTAGGTTGAATGGAAAAACACCAATGTCATGCTCAAACAACTCTTAGAGAGCACCCTTTAGGGTGAAATGGAAAGCAGGAGGGTTCCTCACTTCTCCACATCGAGTCAAATGAATAAGGTTTCCAATGCTGCTTCAACTGTCAAATAATGGGAACTAAAAAGAACAGAACTAAAGGAGCATCATTTTTCATATTGACAGAAAGGAAATGGAACTCAGCACAAGACATATGAACATCAGAACATGTGAAGAAAGACTAAGAAAAATGTCCTGTTAGTAATAAATATCCCTTTAAGAGCAAAGCTAGGGCAACATTTTTCTCCCCCTACTTGAGTTCTCTTAGTAAATATGTACTCCATCCATTCCAAAATGTATGTCATTTTAGTTTTTTTTTTTCCCGAAGTCAAACTTCTCTGACTTTGACCAAGTTTATAGAAGAATATAGTAACACCTACGATAACGAATAAATGAAATATCAAGACATATTCCATGGTGGATCCAATGAAAATAATTTGATAGTGTAGGCTTTGGTGCATTTTCTATAAACGTGTTCAAAGTTAGAGAATTCTGACTCAGGACAAAACTAAAAACATGACTGACATTTTGGAATAGAGCGAGCAGTATCAATTTTGGATTATGTACTTTTTATCAAACTTACTCTAACTTGCTGGGGACTAAAAGGCTTTGCTGTTGTATTTTTTATCAGTTTTTGCGTTTATTTTCAACTGAACTTAGCACAATCACGCGACCTGTACTATAGAAAAAGATTTGGCTCGCTCCTGAGTATCGCCAAAAATGGAAGTAACAAATTCGGCCTGGGCGCATTTCAGTGGGTCTTACATGTTACAACAATATGATATAAAAACTATGGCATCAAAGGGGGAGACGAAATCCAAGGTATACAGGACAAGTGCTGGGGCTTATCTAAACCTTGGCTATAACTGCTGGGTATCACTTGCCGGAGCCCGGGCGGCACCTTCTTCTTTGTGCTCCCTCGGTACTGGCCTGCTGGTGGCTCCGCAAAGTTAGCAGCATGTCTTCTATGTTCTTGATTCTACACAGAAGTCATGTCTCTTTCAATCACCTTGTTCTGCCCTTCAT